>NC_084597.1:19993241-20278241 GCF_033807715.1 Cololabis saira
ATGTCGAGAGAACGAGACAGAATCAGGAAATTTCCATCAGTGAATGAAAAAAGAAAAAAAACTAAAGAAAATGGAAGAGTTTAATGCCTCTCTGAAAGCCTTGTTTGATAAATTTGTTACAAAAATCACCGATCCGACCGGGTCTCAAGCAGCCGTGGGGACCCGCGTCGAGGCAAGCCCAGATGATGATGATGCAGGGGAAGGTATCCAGTATTTTGCTAATTGGAGAGTTAAAATTGCGCATATAGACACCCGATCCGACCCGAAACACCCAAAAAATTTAGCGCGCGTGAGCATAGCGAGCGTGCGAGGGCCCCCCCCCCGGCCATTTCGCACAGGGCCTCGCAAATCTCCCAGGCGGCTCTGCCTGCTTGGTTTTAAAACTTGAAACTGCAGTTAAACGTACATGAATGCGCCGATATAATCAGGAAAGCAGAAGTCTTGTCGGTGCATGAGCGCTCAAATAAAACTTTTTCTTTTTTTTCTGCTTTCCCATGTTTTTTATTTTTCTGCAGGGGATCAACTGGTTCCACTGGAAGGGTCATGAGCACTCAATCGAGTTTGCAGAGATGAAGATCAGGCCGGCCGACTTCAGAAACTTTGAGAGCAGAAAGAAGCGATCGTAGACTCGTGAGGACCTTACCTCCCTCCCTTCCCTCCCCCTCCCACACCTCATCTCCACTCATGGACATTCCCTCATCTCTGAAACACACGTAACACTGAGGCAGCCCCGCTGAGTGGGAGTCGGCCCTGGCTGTGAGAAATGAACCTGGTAGCCACACACCAAAGAACCAGAGCAGCACCAGTCCTCCGTTTGTAGCTGTCCCAGTGTGGCACCGCCGTGCGTTTGTGTTTCCAAAGAGAGTCGCTGTTGTGTTTTGTGTTTTTGTTTTAAATGGTGTGAATGAACATTTGTGTGTTATTCGGGACCAAACACCTGGATTATTTTGTAAAAGTGTGGATAAGAATCCACTGACTCAGCGACGCCTCACATCCTCTGAAGTTTATCGTTGTATATGAAATTAGAGAGAAACAATTCATCTTAAATGTTTAATGTGCAACCACCCACCGACACGCTTTCTGTTCAGATTTTAAATATGATCTGCTTTTTTTTTTTTGAGACGTCTGGTGCTCTGTAACCTTCAATACAAAATTAAAGATGTTTGATAAAATTGTGTGAGACGTTCTTGGTGTGCAATCTGTGTCTTTCCAGCAGAGGGCAGTGTTTTACTCTCTGCAGTCGCTTCAGTTACTTCAAAGCTCCAGCTGATGGTAAGTTGTTTCTTACTCTGCAGGGCAGCAGATCTTTAGGTGTTTCACTTCAGAATATTCATTGTAGTGCTTTTTAAAGTCTAAAATACTCAAGATATTACATAGTTATAAATGTCCAAGTTTGGATTTAGGTTGTTTTTTTGTTTTTGATTTTTTTAAATAACACAATCCTGGTTGACCGGTCCAGGGTGGACTTACCTGCTGTTCACCTGAGGAAAGGTGGCTGGATGATCCTTGTTACATTAAGTAATTATTGTAGGAATTATTAAGTACTATTGAGTACATTTTCAGCTTTTGTCCTTGAATTCATGTTATCAGACATTTCCAAGTGTGTGGTACAAACTCTGTGTTGCAGGTGGCGCCTCGGTCCTGCTTTGACCAGCTGCAGGTTCTCCTCACCGTTCCAAAGTTTGAAGTAAGTTATTATCTACGAGCTCTTTTGCAACTGGAGCCTGCCCCCCCTTTTTTTCTCTATTCTTTGAAAAGCAATCATAGGCTCCACAATCAATATCTTTTCTCCAGATGTCATCATCTTTTTAGTAACTTGAAGTGAAATGCAGACTTTGGTGTTTGCCAACCTGTTAAAATCAGTCCTAGAGATGCAGTTTGGCTTGAAAATGATGTGTGTTCTTCTTCCTGTCGTAATCAGAGGTCATGTCGATCGTTCAGCAGCAGGTAGATGATGGTGTTCAGACCCTGTCACCTCCTGATCTGCAGAACTGTTGTGTTGCGGGCCCTTTTTAATGGGTACGTTATTGGCCTCTCGCGTCCGATCCTCCAAGAGAAGGCTTTCGAATGTTTTAGTCCGGATCGAAGCGGTGGCTACTGTGCTTTGATGCTGGTCCTCATCCTTCATGTGTTCGGAGAAGCCCAGCACACTCAGCTGTTGAGGGTTTAGATTATTGGAACATAGAGGAACATAGACGCAAGGTGTCTGCCGGCACCAAGCTAGGGGTTTTCCACATTAGGTTCAAGGTGTGGAAATAATGTCTGCCCTGGATTTCTACCAGAGCATACCGTTGAGATCTGATTTCAAACTTAGATGTTTCTAAATAAGGGCCCTGCGAGGTGAGTGTCACCCCCCTGCAGCAGAGAGCAACAGCGATGGGAGTACTCCAGTCAAAACCCGTTCATACATGAATTTCCCAATACTTCCTCCCACTCCACAGATAACAGCTCTGATGAAATCTTTTTTAAAGAGAGTAACATTGGAAATTAGATGCTTGTTGTCATTTGTGCCTAAAGGTTGTTTTTTTTTTGTATATACCGGTATCTGAAATCTCATCCCAGTGGTGAAGCACAGTGAAGGGAGCATCATGATTTGTTCTTCGTTTCATCCCATCATCAAGAGTTTATGCAAATATCCTCCTTGACAACATCAGTGCAGCTGTACTCTGAGTCAGATGGATGTTTGATGGACTGAGATTTATAGGAAAAAGCACGTTGTTCCCTACGCTTGGAATTGTTGGATTGGATTCACTTCAACCTCAGCGATGTGCAGATCTACGGATTTTAAGAAAAAACCGGTGAAGGAAAATGAAGGACCAACTGCAACATACCAATGAAACGGAGTATCCTGTGCCTGTGACTGCCGCCCAGTAGCAGCAAAGGTAGCACGGTGTTGGTTGAACGGATTGGAGACCATCCATCTGCTGAACGTTTGTCTTTGAAGGCCAAGATTAAAGGTTGAGGTCGTGTTGTTGGCGTCTGCGCTCTCACTTCATCGTCTGTCTCTTTGAGGTCCCTGTCCTGAAGCCAGCTGGCTCCTGATTGGTCAGCGTCTAGAAGCCTGCTGAGGGGCAGCACCAGGTGCTCCTGCTTGTGCTTTAGGGGTCTGTTTCTGGAGCAAACATTTAATATAAACACCCAAAACTAACATGTGCTCTTCTTGTCTTTATGACTACACACAGAAGCATAAGTGTCTGCAGGGTTGCAGTTCAACAGGTATGTCCATCAATACATGTGACCCAAAATTAGCAAACAGTTCTCTGAACTGTCATCGAGTTGCTGCACATTGTGATACTGCCAGTATTTGCAGAGTTATATCACTGTTTGCTAAAAGCGTTGCCTCAAATTTACACAGCGACTCGCTCCTGCCGATGCCGTGACCTTAAGTCGGGTTTCTGTTCACATAAATGAAATTGGCACATTATAACGTTGTGTTTTTGTAATATAATGACGGTATAATTGGATCCGGACTTTTTATTCAGAGAACGGCTCTTGAAATGTTTTCTGAGAGCAACACAAGCTTGAACTTCATGAGACCAGAGAAGAAATAATAATGTGATTTCTGAATCTGCCAGTTGACCAAAGGTTACTGTGTTGCCTAAGAAAACCTGTTTGCATTAGTCGCACGGCGCTGCCCCCGACTGAAATGCACCGGACGGCCATTAATCATGCTTTTCAAGGAAACTTTTTCCCGGGAGTCTGTGCTATATTTGAATTGGCTCGGCTCAGCCTGCAAGGTCCCTGGCAGCGTGTGAATATGTATCTAACTCATCCGCTTCGGCCTTGTCACTGCACCCTGCAATCATTTCCACTCCTTCATTGGACATATGCTTCTGAAAAACTCATAATTTTATCCTCTCTTATCTTTGTACGTTCTGGATGTATACCTAATGGACGAGTTTTGGTTTGAAGATTACATTTGTTTTTTTTTTTTTCTTATTTAACTAAATATGATTGTACAATGAATACTTTCTAGCTGGAAAAAGAGAGAAAAGCCTGCAAAGATGTTGCAGTCATTACTGCACATTGATCAGGTCCTCATCCTGGGTTGCTGCATTCAGGCAACACTGCAGAGCAGAACCTCGAGACAGGAGTTATAATCTCAGAAATATCTTAATATTATTGCTGCTCAGGTCATGTAACTGGGAACCAGCCCTAAATGCTGACGCCACCACCCAGTGCCTTCCACCACATTTGTGCATCTAACATGCTCAGTGAGGCCTGCAGGGTCTTTTTTTCCCCATTGCTTATGTCTTTCCCCCTTGACCTTGTGTCAACACAGGCCAAAATACTGCATTTATATCATACCTGCTGACCACACCTGCAGTTCCTGGGTTTTTACGTTGTTCAGACGGCCAGCCCACATTATAAACTGACGTGTGTCCTCACTGAAACTCTCAACGCTGCATGCTGTTACTAATTTGTCTTGTGGTTTTCCTTAAACTCCAATTAGAAACAGGATTTGTGGACATCTTTAAATAATGGCACATTAAAATATTTGGTATTCAAACACAAGAATGAAAAGTGCAATACAATTCAGCTTTAAAAGCCCTTCAGAAATAGAACTCAACGTCAAAGTAGTTCAACTAATATAAAGCCAATAAAAATTACAATAGTAGAAATTGCTTCACCGAGGAAACCAACAGATACAGATTAATTTTATTGTTATTGAGTCAGCGGCCCGACAGTGAAATTTGTATCAGTACAGCCCGTCCAAGAGAACAAAAAAGAGACACAACAAATGACAACGTAGGACATGGGTAGACAGGGGCTGAGGCCGCTGCTTGTCTTTATAACTAGCTGAGAAAGGATAACTCTGGGAAAAAGGAGGAGGAAAAAAAAAAAAATCTTCCCATTGTGTAAAGACACAGTATGAAAGTGCCAAAAAAATTCCTCAGCACATAGAAGCAACATACTCATCGATTAATAATATTATACAAGCAAATGTGGAGGAGGGCAAGGGTGGAGGGGGGATCCCGGTACAGGTCACCTGGGTGATCGCAGCTGCCTCTTGGTGCAGCGTTTCAGCCTGGTTTACTGTGTTGGGAGTAGGGTTGCCACCCGTCCCGTAAAATACGGAATTGTCCTTTATTTGAGAAAAAAATGTTGCGTCCCGTATTGAACTAATACGGGACACGATTTGTACCGTATTTTCATTAACTTTTACACCATAATCTAGTTGAATTATTGAAATAAATGAACCTTTACACCATATTCTAGTTGAATTATTGAAATAAATTAACTTTTACACCATATTCTAGTTGAATTATTGAAATAAATTAACTTTTACACCATATTCTAGTTGAATTATTGAAATAAATTAACTTTTACACCATATTCTAGTTGAATTATTGAAATAAATTAACCTTTACACCATATTCTAGTTGAATTATTGAAATAAATTAACTTTTACACCATATTCTAGTTGAATTATTGAAATAAATTAACTTTTACACCATATTCTAGTTGAATTATTGAAATAAATTAACTTTTACACCATATTCTAGTTGAATTATTGAAATAAATTAACTTTTACACCATATTCTAGTTGAATTATTGAAATAAGTTAACTTTTACACCATATTCTAGTTGAATTATTGAAATAAATTAACTTTTACACCATATTCTAGTTGAATTATTGAAATAAGTTAACTTTTACACCATATTCTAGTTGAATTATTGAAATAAATTAACTTTTACACCATATTCTTCACCTGTATGTATATTATACATCTGGGCTGATGTGGACATACATAGCATAGGAGGCTATTTCAGTTGCTAGTATGGTTGTCTGTCTGTACAGTCATGAAAGTTCAATGCTATTAAAGCATTTTAAACTTTAAATCAAAGCATTTTGTTTTTCATATAAAATAAACACATTTTTATTCAGTTTAGAAGTTTTAGGGCTTTTTTTTTGGCTCCTGCGCTGCTGAAATCAGGGCGTCCCTTATTTCTATTTCTGAAAGGTGGCAACCCTAGTTGGGAGGGATGATACGGAGGGGGCCAAGGACGGCGTGGAATAATGAGGGGGGTGTATTTATCATTATGTGCGTGTATGAGTGGGAAGTCTGTGAACTCTGCCTCAGATCTACTTCTCAGCCAATTGTCTTTGATGTTATCAGGCGGCTCGGTACAGTTCTGATACAGGTCCACAGGTGTCATGAGGGGAAGAGGAGGGCTCGTGGGAGCAGAGCGCTTGTTTTCATTCTTCCAGGGAGATTTTGACGAGATCGGCCTGCCAAGCTGCTCTGTCAAGGTCAGATTGTAGTGTCAACAATTGCATTTGGGTCAGGCCGACTCCAGTAGTTTTCCGTCTGTCTTAAGTCTCTCTGGTTCATCTCAACGGCGACTCCAAACAGATGAATTTGTGGTCAATTCCCACCAGGCCGAGTTTCTAACTTCTCCAAGGTCTTTTCCATCCTGCCAATGAGTTCAAAAACCACAGCTAGCCTGCAATTCTGTTTAAGAATCGCATCCAGCTGGCGATTTTTGGCGAGTGTTGGTCGCACAGCTTATCCCTCCAGTCATGTCAGGCAGCTCTGAAAGGGCTGTCAACGTTTTCCGAATTTGTCGATATGCTAGGTAACCGCCAGCTCCAAAAAGCAGAAATCCTGTTATCAGAACGCAAATTATGAAAGCATCTTCAACAGATTCCATCTAACCTTTTCTTCGACACGAACCCCCGTCCTGAGCAAGCACCAGGTGACTGGAAAGGAAAAAAACAGTTAACACACTGCAAAGACTCATTTCTTAGACAGTTCAAGCATTTTTTCAAGAAAACTAGTCTTTTGGTCTCGTGGTTAAACTTTTTTTTTACTAGCTTTAAAATTCTGAAAAAGAACATCTTTCATATAACTTCAGCAGTTATTGTTGCTAATTATAAGAGAGTTTGACTAGATTAAGGAGTGTTAGACTTATTTCTGGCAGTTGTCAGTACAGTGGGACGTGTGGTCCAGGCAGGTGAGGTGTTGGCTAATAGGCAACTAACGGAGGAAACGGCATCTGAAAATTTGAGCAACTAGAACATTCAGATTAATATTTTTATCCCGATTTTTTCCCCATTTTATCACCCAGTGCTCCTACCTAAGTAACAGTCCTGGACATTGCTCCCTCTACCTACCCCGGGAGGGCCCTGCGTTGGGCTCAGGTCTCCTTCTTAACCTGACGAGTGAACAGGCCCCTTCTTTTCACCAGACAGGGTGGGGCTTCTCCACGCGTTGAAGGATCACGTTATTCCGGCCAGATCCTCCCCACCCCATCTGGCGCTCTGGCTGGCCAGAGGGGGCATGTATATCCCAGGACTGTGTGCATGTTTTTGTGAGGGTAGCTCCCATTAGCTACCCAAGGGAACATGGGGAGAACATGCAAACTCCACACAGAAACCCACACTTTCACCAACCCCACCCAGGGTGTGGGCGCTGAAGTCATGGGGGAACTTAACACACACTCAGCGTCCCCGGCAAGAATTGAACCCAGGACCTTCTTGCTTCTTGTGGCGCAGCTGCACTAACAGCTGCGCCACCGTGCCCCCGAACATTCAGATTAAGACACAAATCCGATTGGAATCACATTTGAAACCACTTCCATATGTGGTTTGGTTGCGATGTGGAAAAGGAAAAAAACATTACTATATTTGTTGTGGTTTTTATCTATTTGGGCTGTTAAAAAAAATGTATCCAGATACAATCTAGATATAATCTTAGTATCACCCACATATTGATTTAATTTCCATTCACCGATCTTCCTCCGCTTATACGAGATCGGGTGCCGTGGCCGCTAGGCTCAGCTCACCTGGGCGTATCCCAAGGTGTTTTCAGGCTATCCAGGAGACAACTTTTTGGTGCAGATCTTCTCTGATGTTGATGTATTAAATATGCACATCACAGCTTGAGCTTCTTTGCTGGAAACATCACGAAGGGACACCTGGGGCCCGTTTCACAAAGCAGGTTTAGTGAAAACTCTGAGTCTGTTAACCCTGAAATGAGGGAAACTCTGAGTTTTCCGTTTCACAAAGGGAGGTAACTCAAACCAGAGAAAGAGAGGTAACTCTAGCCTGTTTCACAAAGAGAGGTAACTTAAGCTCTCGGTCAGGATTGCAGGTGAATGATGTAGAGATCTGTTAAATTAATTTTATATTATTCTGTGCTGCGGTGTTACTCTTTTTTCGAAAAACATGTTCAAATTCACCGTATGCGCGCATTAAAATCTCTAATTCCTATCGGGTGAAAAAGGACACGGCGTGAAGTATGTGGATCTTCAGATGCAAACTAATGTTTCCTCAAAGGGATTTTGTAAATTGAAATGTTAAATAAAGTTTAAAATAAAAAAAAATAAAAAGTATGTCGCTCTTTTGTGTCGCCGGTTGCCATGGTGAATCCTTGTATCAGCGCTCTAGTGATGATGGCTTTTTATTTCCCTCACGCACGAGCTTAACTCCAGGTGAAACTACTTAGAGTTGAGTAAATTACCTCAAATCCGCTGTTCTGGAACCGAAAACTCAGAGTTTCCGATCTCAGAGTAGATCAACTAAGAGTTCAGGATTAGACGCAGAGTTTGTTGAACCTGCTTTGTGAAACGGACCCCTGGTTGAGTGTCGGGAGGGAAGGACATGAACTGGAAATAGTTTTGTTTACGGCACATCAAGGAATCGGGATATTATTGGAGACTGCAGATACCAACGTTACCAATATGTTACCAACATCTGCAGTTTCTTGCTGCCCTCAGTCTAGAGTCTGCAGAGCTTAAAGTGTGTGTGAAAAGTCAGCGATTATTATTTCATATTATATATTTATAACTAGTAAAAATATTTTCAGATTTAGGTGGGACTCCGTTGTGCAACAAAAATTAAAACTAATTATATCCATTGAGTCTCAATCTGACATCAGTTTAGAGGAATTTTCAGCTCTAACTCTGAGACTCCAGGCTATCTTCCTTCATGTTCCCCCACAACATTTCTGTTGAAGCCAGGACTTTGATCTGGTCATTTTAAAACATTAACTTGGATCGTCTTTAACCATTTTCTGGCAGAAAAGCTCGAGTGCTTAGAGCTGCAGTCTCATCCATGACCCACTTTCTCCTGAGATTCAGTTCGCGGACGCTCTGACATTTTTATTAAAGTATTCACTGTGTTGGGCAGAGTCACATTGTAACCGGCTTATCCCGGGGGAAATAAGAATTGAGAGAGTATTTCTTTCTTTTTTCTTTTCATGACGAGACACAAATGAACAACTACAGGCTGATCTCAAATCTACCTTTTTTAAGTAAGAAAAAAAAGCATCTAAATATTACTAAATATTTTTTTAACACAAAATACCTGCTATGATGCCTTCCAGTCCGGTTTTAGACAGCACCACAGCACTGAGACTGTGGTGCATTTGATACAGTTGACCACAATATTTTACTCAAACGACTGGAGAACTGGGATGGTCTTTCCTGAACTGTACTAAACTGGTTCAAAAATATACTTGGAGAACAGGAAGTATTTTGTGTCAGTTGGAAACTTTACATCTGAGCAGACAAGATTGATATGTGGAGTTCCCCAAAGTTGCATCCTGGGACCTCTTCTGTTTAACATCTACATGCTCCATTTTCATTGCTATGCTGATGATACGCATTTGTATTTGTCAATGAAGCCAGATGAAACAGAACTGTTAACTAAACTTCAGGCAGGTGTTAGGGACATCAAGGACTGTATGTCTGCAAATGTTTTGCTTCTAAATTCCGATAAAACAAAGATTTATTAGTTTTATTAGGAGGGATTAGATGGTGTTTGCGATGGCTTCCAGTGCACCTGTGAGAAAACTTGGTGTTATTTTCGATCAGGATTTTTTCATTTAAACCGTAAATTAATCAGGTTTGTAAAACAATGTTTTTCCATCTCCGTAATATCACAAAGATTAGGAACATCTTCTCGAAGAGTGATGCAGGCAACTAATTCACACGTTTATATCTTCTAGACTCGATTACTGTAATGTGTTATTAGCAGGATGTCCAAGTAATTTGCTGAATAGGCTCCAGCTGATCCAAAATGCAGCAGCACGAGTGCTGACAGGAATCAACAAGAGAGACCACGTCTCTCCAGTGTTAGCCTTCCTCCATTGGCTCCTTGTAAACATTTTATTACTTGCATATAAAACGCAAAACGGCCTAGTTGCGCGATATTTGCAAGACCTGATAGTACCTTATGTTACCAAAAGAGCTGTCTGTTCTCAGAGGGCAGGTTTCCTTGTAGTTTCTAGAGTGTCCAAATGTAGATTTGGAGGACGGGCCTTCTGCCGTCAGGCACCATTACTATGGAACCAACTTCCAATCTGGGTTAAAGAGGCTGACACCACCTCTACCTTTATATCCAAACTTAAAAAGTTTCTGTTTAGCAAAGCCTATAGTTAGTGTAAACTCTAGTGTGTTAGGGCCAGAAGTCATAGACGCAGCTATAGGACAAGACTAAAATAGTTAGTCTCAGACATAGCTTTGTTGTAGATATGCTGCTATAGGCCTTCACTGCAGGGGGACACCAACATGATCCACTGAGTGGTACTCATCAGGCCTTCTTCATTTTCCTTTCTCAGTTATTAATTATAAGTATCTCATAACCATCGTTCTTGTAGTTTGTTTTACTGGTCTGCCTCCTCTTTTTCCCTTCTGTGCATGTTTGCAGGCCAGAGCTTCAGGAGCTGCATGCTGACCTGCAGTCCCCCCCTCTGATCATCCCACTGCTTGCTTCCACCTGTCTGTATGGGAGTCTGGAAGCCTGCTGACATCCTGACCTGCAGTCCCACCCTCCGACCACCTCAGTGTCTGCTGTCTATCTGCTTATATAGTCATCCCTGTAGTGCACCAGCTAGCCATTATGTCTGTGTCTCTCCTTTTCTCTATTCTTCATTCTCTCTTTGATCTCTCTCGTCCTGCTCTGCCCAGTCTGGCCTCCGGCAGGAGGGTCCCCCCTTATGATCCAGGTCCTGCTCAAGGTTTCTTCCCTCCAAAAGGGCAGTTTTTCCTTACCACTATTTGTTATGTTTATATAATAATTGCTCGGGGGTCATGTTCTGGGACTCTGAGCACCTAGAGAAAATTTCCTTTGTAATAAACGCTATATAAATAAAATTGAATTGAATATAACAATGTCACCAGGAGACTGAGGCCCTGTACAGGCTCTTGGTAAATGCATCCAGAACATTAATGACTGGATGTGCCACAACGTTCTTAAACAAAAGCAAAACTGAGGAAATTGTCTTTGGAGCCGAAGAGAAACGATTACAGGTCACCACAGAGTTCCAATACAAACACCTAAAAACTACCAACCAGGCCATAAATCTGGGTGCAATGATGGATTCGCACCTAAATTTGGAAAAACACATGAAGACAATAACAAAGTCAGCCTACTACCACCTTAAGAATATATCAAGGTTAAAAGATCAGATGTCTCAGCAGGACCTGGACAAACCAGTTATTAGATTATTGTAACAGCATATTTACAGGTCCATCTTAAAAGATGAGTTAGATCTCTGCTGCTCAAGTCCTCACTAAGACCAAAAAAATGAACCACTTCAGTCCAGCTCTGAGGTCTTTACACTGGCTGCCTATCCATCAGAGGATAGACTTTAAAGTTCTGATGCTGGTCTATAAAGATCTGAATGGTCCAGGACCAAAATACACCAGTGACTTCCTGACCCAGTATGAACCGTCCAGACTCTTCAGGTCACCTGGATCTGGTTTTTTATCAGTTCCCAGAGTCAGAACCAGACATGGAGAATCTGCATTCAGCTTCTATGTTCCACATGTCTGAAACAAACTCCCAGAAAGCCTCAGATCAGCTGAAACAATGTATTTAAATCCAGGTTGAAGACGCATATTTTCAGCTGCATCTGAATAAAGCTCCAAATCTGCAGTTCCAAAACTTAATCATATTTAGCTATTGTTTTGTTATTCCTTTCTTTTTTGTTTAAATTTATTTTCTGCTGTGATGTTTTAAGGTCTCTGTAAAGCACCACGAATCCCCTTGTTGAATTGTGCTATACATTTAACTTTTCTTACCTTACATATGTAGACCTCTCTGTGTATTTGTAAGTGTGCGGAAGTGTTTAAAAAAGAGTTTGGTTTATTACACACACACACACACACACACACACACACACACACACACACACACACACACACACACACACACACACACACACACACACACACACACACACACACACACACATATAGCCACTCAGTCACATACAAATACACACACATACACAGCCACACAAACATATACATATACACACACATAGCCACAAAGACATGTACACACACACGTACGCATACACACACACACACACACGCATGATCATATACATACACGCATACACACACATAGACATACACACTGGCTTGTTCACCTGCATGCTTGCTCTGTAGTTTTTGGGGTTAGGTAGCGGTAGCTTAGCTCAGACTGCGATCAGATCTCAAGATTTGGGTCGATTGCTGTTTGTGTTTTGGTCGGCTCCGTGCCGGTTTCGTGTTTTGTTTGTGGTTTTTTGTTGCAGATTTCCAGTGCTTGACGTGTGTTTCCGTGTGTTCCTGCTTCCTGGATTGGCAGTGGATGTTGTCACCCCCCCCCCAAAAAAAACAAAAAAAAAATCACTGGGTTTGTATGTGTATATTTAAGTATGTGTATGCATATGTATGCGTATATATATGTATATATATTAAATATAGTAATAATGCACATATATATACCTTTGGTTTCTACCTTCATGGTATCAATCATTAATATGTGTGCAGACAAGGTTAAAAAAAAAAAAAAGAGAGGAGGCATCTTTGTTTCTGTTGTATCTCACAGATGTTTCTATGCAGAAAAAATGCGGAAAACTATAAGAATCATTAATCATTTTGATAAGCTCCTAAGGGTTCAACAATGGAGGCAGTAATCCAGAGTCTCATCAAAATTAAAGCATGTAAGATGACAGTGTTATTGCCCGAGTGTCAGTGAATTCCTCTACACATGGACATGATACTGCTGGTTGATTCATAACCCGTCAAGCCGCTGTGTCGCCCCCTTTAATGGATCCCTGGTTCATCAAGAGTACATGATCATCATGGATTCAATTCCATTGTTTAGTCTATAAAAGCTCAGAGGACAGCTGTCTGACCTCTGATTAAAAGTCAAGAAATCTGGCGGCTATATCAGACTCAGCTGTTTACTCAGAGGTCATATGACCGTCAATCTCTCTCGTTCTGGTTGCAGTGGCCGTCCCTCAGCCTGGCCTAAATGAAGGAGCTCGTAATCCTTGCGTTACCAGTCATCTCTCTTCTCTACATGGAGAGCTTTAAATGCAAAGCACATTTCATTAGATCCGTGCAGCTGCATGTCATGTTGGACCTGGGCGTAAGAGGATTGTGCTCAGAGCATGCATGTTGAACCTCTCTCATGAGCTGCTCGAGCTGTTTTTACTGGAGGCCAAAACACTGCACGGATCAACAACCTCCGCTTCTGTATCCCACCAAGTTCACATCTGGACTTTGAGACGTCTTGGTTTTGGAGGGCATTAAAACAACTTTCACTCTTCATTAATGTATCCATTACAGTAAGAATCATTTCTAGGGGGGAAACAAAGAAAGCAGTTGTTACCATTGCCCCCTGGGTGCAAAACTCCCCAAGACCAGTAAAGTGCATCCATATTAGTTCATTTTCGTTATAAAAGGTAAAACTTTTGCTGTGCCCTGCAGAATGTAGCTTGCAGTCCTCTTCAACACAGTAAGTCTGGTTCTTTTGGTTCCAACTTTGATTTTCAGGCGTTGGTGGTGGTATCCGCCCGGACAAACAGCAAATCACTTCGCTACAAATTATAACCACATAAATACAACGTTTTTGGAGATCTGAGATGCTGCTGCTGTCTGGGAGGGGACCGATCATCATCAGACCCCAAGGTTCAGTCTTCACCAATCCACAGCTGGCACTGGAGGCACTGGAACACCAATCTGGAGCTCCTCCGACATGGGTGGGTTGAAAGAGCTGGTATCTACAGCTAACTTTGATCGACATCCTATCGGCTTCTTGAGCAATATGGGTAACCTTTTTTGTGTGGGACAGGTAGCCGATGCTGTATACATCTGAATAGCTGCTCTTTGTGGCTCCTTTATGAGTTATCACGTAAAGCCCGCCCCCGTCATAAAGCCTGCCATTGGTCCGTTACGTTTTGATCTGCAACAAATGGCTGTGGGGAGGGGTTTCAGAACCATTCGTGAAAGAGATTTGGTTCAAGTTTAAACCCTCTTTTTACCACACATCTCCAATCCACCGCCGACTTTATTATCTTAAGTATTAGCTGTTGTACGAGCAAAATTGGCTTTTACTTTATTAATGATGCAACAAACTGCAAATGCGAGGAAAGCCACTCCCACACGCTGGAAGCATCAACAGCGTTGCTGTCCACTGACTTCAAACGGGGAGGGATGGAGATCTTTCCTGGCACACAGCTGAAATGCTGATAAGTTTCTTGGTTTTAAAAATGTCCTTTTAAAGATGACATAATTCTAATGTTAGCACAACGGACATGGTTTGGTCAAAATACGAAAGATATACCGTATTTTCTGGACTATAAGCCGCTACTTTTTTCATAGGTTTTGAACAATGCGGCTTATACAAAGGTCCGGCTATTCTGTGGATTTTTCTTCCACCGCTAGGGGGAGCGCTAACCGGAATTAGAATCAAAACTAAGACAAAATAAATGCAAAGAAGAATACGCTACTTCTTCTTTAGCAGATAGAAGTAGGTAGAAGCAGATTTCAAACAGATAGATAAATAAATACCGGTTATTTTCTCTTGGTTCTGTCCCGTTTTAATCAGCAAAGTTGCTGCCGTGTTAAAAGAAACTGTTAGGAAAGGATCTATTTAGGTACAAACATGTACATCATTTACAGTTCAAAATCCTTCTGTACATGTAGTAAATATCTAATCTAACAACATAAATATCTGCGGCCTGCATATCTTTTTTTTTTTTTTTAAATAGAGCGGATGCGGCTTATATACAGGTGCGGCTTATAGTCCAGAAAATACGGTAACAGGAAAACTGCATTTCAACCCCATCATTACAGCTCCGTTGATGATGATGAGATGATGATGCTTGACTCCCCTATAATTTGTACCTTTTTTGTAAAATTGTTTTTCATTGAATTTTTAATTGTGAGAGTGTTGTATCGCTAGCATCAAAGGTAACGACATATAGAGGTGAAGGTGGGCAAAGATAAAGATGATTAAAGATTGAATTTAGCCTAATACTTCAGATGCTTTGCTCTTGGTTACCTGTAACCTGCAAGAATTTAAAGTTGCGTCTTTGGTAAAACTAAATATTTTATGCAGACTTGCAGAGAAAACATGCCTTTCAGCCTCTATCTCAACCTCAGCTCAGAGAGGAATATAAACCTGTATTTATGGCCAGGTTGTGTTGAAATACTCTTTACATTGCACACATGTTAAAGGAGGTTGATCCTTCACATCATCCTTTGTTTGAACAGCACATTCACTTCAATTCCTGTGTGTTTGCCTACAGGGACTTTGTACTGAGTACAATAGCAACAACCGGGCCTTTTCTTTTTTTGCCCTCCTGTTTTATCAATTTTTTAAATATTTCAAATCAACCCTGAAAATCTCTTTCTGATATCCAATGCGACTGCTCGTGCTCCCCTCCCATCTGATGTGATGATGGTTTTAGCTCCGCAGCCCTAGCCGCGGTGACATAACACCCTGGCTCAGAACGGGAGCGTTATAGGCCTGTTGATGGGGATTACGGCTTATTCTTCAGAGCGCTGGGTTTATTTTAAGGTCTGACTGGATAAAACAGGATTAGCATCACAATGAATCTGCTAACATTCGAACCCAGAGGTCAGTTCCTCCGTGACCTTTGACGTTTGAAATGTTTGTAAATCCCCGTCTGTGTTCTGATGGCTAAACATGGATCTAATGAGCTGTCATTCCAGAGACGTGCCCATTTTTGACAAGCGCTGTGTTATTTCTTGTAGAGGAGACATGCGGTGGTGATTGGGGCTTTTTCTACCCATGCAACACTTAGCGGTCCATAATTAGAAGTGTGGTGGCTGCTGTTTAACTTTGCTTTGTTTCTGTTATAATCTTTCTCCAGGTCTACGAGGACACGATACAGCTCCCTCTGACCTTCTCAGCAACGTCCTCAAAGCAAATATTGCATGTGTAGTACTCAACTTTTTTTTCTGCATGAAAACCAAAAAGTCCAACTTGGCAGCAGAAAAAATATATACAACCGAGTTTAAAAAAAAACAAAAAAAAACAACAGTTTTGGTCTCGTAGCTTAATTTCACATCTGTAATAGCTGTACTTGCAGTGAATCTGTCTTTTTGTACCTCATAAGGTCAGGTAGTTTATACCATAGTTTATACATAATTGGCAGTGGGGTCTTCTGAGTGACGACTTGCTGTCATCACTACAGCAACTTGGCGTTTTGCTCTTTTTTGTGTTTTGAGTGTGATCGGTTACACGTTGTTGCGTTGGCTAGGCTACTAGATTTGCTGGCTCATTCCTGCCAACATGGCACCATGCAGAAAGACAAAAATGAGGCTCCAGAAGCACTCTTCATAAAACCTTTTTCCACTTTCTTTTTGAAAGGCTGTGCTCCTTCTTGTCTTCTGCATCTTCTTCTGTCACACCAACCAACTGCATGTCCTCAGAATCTGCTCTTTTCTACCTTTTCTCCTCTGGCAGCTCCAGCATCAACATCCGTCTGCCGTTCACTATCCCCATCAATCTGGCCTCTCTTTACTTTATTTCCAAGATAGATAGATAGATAGATAGATAGATAGATAGATAGATAGATAGATAGATAGATAGATAGATAGATAGATAGATAGATAGATAGATAGATAGATAGATAGATAGATAGATAGATAGATAGATAGATAGATAGATAGATAGATAGATAGATAGATAGATAGATAGATAGAGAGATAGATAGATAGAGAGATAGATAGATAGATAGATAGATAGATAGATAGATAGATAGATAGATAGATAGATAGATAGATAGATAGATAGATAGATAGATAGATAGATAGATAGATAGATAGATAGATAGATAGATAGATAGATAGATAGATAGATAGATAGATAGATAGATAGATTACGACGGAGTATTAGGGCCAAACAAAAAAACAAAAAAAGGAAATTACGAGAATAAAGTCATAATGTAATGAGAATAAAGTCGTAAAATTACGAGAATAAAGTCATAATATTACGAGAATAAAGTCGTAAAATTACGAGAATAAAGTCATAATATTACGATAATAAAGTCGTAAAATTACGAGAATAAAGTCGTAAAATTACGAGAATAAAGTCATAATATTACGAGAATAAAGTCGTAATATATTATAAATATATAAATATAACTTCACAGATGCTCAATATTCCTCACAACACAGGGAGAAGAAGCTCTTCCTGTTAGAGTTCTCATAAATTATATTCTCAAAATATTACAACTTTATTCTCGCAATATTACGACTTTATTCTCGTAATGTTACGACTTTATTCTCGTAATTTTACGACTTTATTCTCGTAATATTACGACTTTATTCTCATAATATTACGACTTTATTCTATTACGACTTTATTCTCGCAACATTACGACTTTATTCTCGTAATTTTACGACTTTATTCTCATTATATTATGACTTTATTCTCGTAATTTCCAATTTTCTTTGTCTTAGTTTGGCCCTAATACTCCGTCGTAATAGATAGATAGATAGATAGATAGATAGATAGATAGATAGATAGATAGATAGATAGATAGATAGATAGATAGATAGATAGATAGATAGATAGATAGATAGATAGATAGATAGATAGATAGATAGATAGATAGATAGATAGATAGATAGATAGATAGATAGTTCAAGCATACTAATGTTTACTTCATGTTGGTATTAAAGAATACATATAACATATGTTAGGGTGCCTCTGCTGGGAATCATGGATATTTTAATGGTTTTTAGTCTGTCACCGGTGTAAAAAGTCCAAATTTTTCCCTCTCTGGAGAGCGTGACTGTACCCATCGTTTGAGTTATGCTAGGCGGACAGGCAAAATGTTCCACTGATGCGATTATTCATTTCCTTTGTCTTGCGTGTCACGTACACAGCTTTATGAAAAGGTAGGCCCGAAGACAAAAGATCTTGATTTGTAAGCTGATAACGTTGAGCCGAGCTTGGAGATGAGAAAACTGAAACCTTATCAGCTCACCAGCTCTCTGTCAGTGTAACCCAGTAGATAATTGGGACTAGAAATATATATATGAAATCCAGTAGAAAATCGGAACTGGTAATATTATTGTTTCTTTGAAAATTTTTATTTTATTTATTACCTCTCATTGGGTTATTATTCTGTTAATTTATTTTTATTATTTTATTTATTTATTTTGCACACAATCTTTTAATATTATTTGTGAAAGAAAGTAGTTCTAACCTATTATCGAGGTAATTCCACCCTATTCTCGCGAGAGTTCCGCCGATTCTCGCGAGAGTTAGCGCGAGAGAGAGAAATGCGCAGAAAAGCTGAGTCATGGCATAGATAACGAGCAGATGACATTACAGAAGAAAGTCACAACTATTAAACAAAAAAAACGGTTGTTAACTCACTTAGGAGCACAGAAGAACTCTGAAAAATATACCTACCGGAAGCGGAGCAGTGTTGAAGATCTGTTAGTTGTTTTCGGCAAGGGACCTGGCTAGGTTTTTGAGAACCCTCAGAACTTTCTGTGGATCTGGATCTGGATTCTCCTCGTGGACGGAGATGGCGAGCCACTGGAAACATTCCTAACCCAAGGAGCAGAGAACCCGCACCTGAGCCGAGGAGGACGGCCAGCCTTCCAGCCTTATTTGAGTGTGTTGTGGTAGGACCACTGCACATACCCTTGACTATTGAGCCCTGACTGTTTACAAATCCCCTGACTTGACTTGACTCTGAACTATCGCGTGCTGCAGTTTTTTTTTTCCACCCCAAAGGAACATTTTTTGATTTAAAGGAACATTTCAAAGGACATTACTGTACAATTATTTGTACGGACAATTTCTGTTTTATATTTGAAGATCAGTTGAATATTACTGAATTTGTTATTTTATTTTGATACAACCTTTTCACTTTAATACAGTTCATTTTCAATTTAAACTACCTTGTGGCTCCATTTATTCATTGTGGTTGTCGTTTTCCTTCAAACCCTCCTCTACGAACCTAGTACTAGCCCATTCATTATTAACCCTGTTGCACCTAGCGGGTTACATCAGCATCATCCTCCATGTTCACACAGTTCCCAATGCCATCTGAGCTGAAATCATCTGAGAGCTGCCGTTTTCTTTGAAAACTGTTTCACTAAAAGAGGTTTCCGACTAAAGGCAAACTGCTATGAAGGCTGATGAAGCCCCTGAGTCATTTATCTGTGTAAATATAGCAGTGCATAATCTCTGTGGTGAACTGGTTTACCTCTGAAAACAAGATCCTCCTCTTCCCTGCAACTGACTTACCGGTAACCTACTTTTTGTTCAGAGCAGTTTTGTTTTTTTCTTCTTTTACCTGATCCACAATTATTTATCTTTTATATACTATGGGTAAGAAAAGGAAAAGTGTTTTTTGAAAAACTGTCCCTTATCCAGCATCTCTTAGAATTGTTGGTATAGAATTTAGGGGTGTTTGAGGTATTCATACTTTCCAGGAGACACATCATCATTTCCTTCCAATGACAATGTAAACCATGGATGGATGGATGGATGGATGGATGGATGGATGGATGGATGGATGGATGGATGGTCTAGTATTAAATCTTTAGTCGACATTCACCGTTTTCACAGGATAAGTCCTGCTGGCTTTGTTAATCCTCGGTGCGTCCCTGCAGCTCCACTAGCAGATCCAGAGTTCCACATTTCATCAGGATATGTGGAAGGATTGACACAGATTTGTAAAGAGATTCACGGTTCCCTGTGGAGACTGTTAAAGCTTGCATAACATGCTGGTTTTAGTGGTACGTATCTGTCGATTTAGGCACTTTGAATGCCTCAGCATCTATTTAATAAGTTGGTGGCATTAATTGTTCCCAAAAGTTGTTCATTCCATTATATATTACCTGTACTCAAGTGCCATGTAGTCTGTTCAAAGGCCATTTGAAAAGACTGCATGGCTTTTGTATTGATATGCTTCAGACACATTAGACCAAAATGCAGATGTGTTTAACCATCATCCATAGTGCAATGCTCGGTGAAAACCAAATACAACATCTCAGGGCAAGGGTCCCCCACCATCTGTCAAGCACAGTGGAGGAGGGGTCATGGTTTGGGTTTGTTTTGAAGCCACAGTGCCTGGACAATGAACTCATCCAAGTACTGTAGTTAACATCTGTCCGATGTGGGTCATGCAGCAGTGAACCGAAGCACAGCGGCTGAAAAAGAAAAGGATAGAGGCACTCCAGTGGGCCAATCAAAATCCAGACCTCCGCAGCGAGACCTTGAGAGAGCCATGTGCAAACAAAAGCTTGGAAACTTCAATGAACTGTAGCAGCGTTGTCAAGAAAAATGGATGGACTGATAACCAGAAAACTATTCAAGTTATGTCTGATCATGTTGGTTCTGAAAGTTGTTGAGTCACGGGATGTACTTGCAGTCATTTTTCACACACTACTTCTGCTTAGTTTCCTTCAAGCGAAAACACTGTGAAGCATCACATTTGGACATCTGAGTCTTTTGTCTTTGTTACAAAATTCACAGGTGAACCAGTCAGGTATGTTTCATCGACTGAGCTGGAACACATTTAAAGGCTATTATGGCATTTAATGTATATTTTAAACAGGCCTTGAATGTCTTAAAAACAATCAAAAGCTTGTTTTTTCTACATAAATTAGAAATTCAGCCTCTGGGCCATGTCTTTATTTTTACCGCTTCTAACCTCCTTCTCTATGCTGGATTCTGAGGGGAGGGGAAGCTATGATGATGAGGCTCTGTACTGATTGGCTGCCTGAATGACGTGTAGCAGGGGAGGGCACAAAGCCTCTCCGGGCAGAAGAGCCGGCTCCGTACACTATTAAAGCGTGTCCGATGCAATGCGAGCAAGCGTCAGCGACAAAATCAATTCCATTGCTTTATTTTTTTTGTATTGGACTGTCCTAACTGGCCACGAGTTTAACGGTTTCAGTGTGGACAGAGAGTGTCCGATGTCACGCAGCTCGACGCGATAGTCGGACGCTCGTTTGTAGTTATGACACAGTGTAAACGACTCCCTGGGATCTTAAAGCATGAATTACGGTTCTGCGTTAAATCAACGCGTACCCTACGCCGTAGGCTCTGCGTTGGTGTAACGCGGAACCATAAATCAGCCTTTAGTTCCCTGAAGAGGGATCCGGGTCACCTCGTCTTTACATTAATTCACACAGGAAGATTTAAGTGAATTCTAAACACCACAGTTATTTACTCCGATTCCTCATCATTTCATTTCTTATGTTACAAGACAAATGAATCATATTAACGGTAAAGAAATCACAACACTGATATTCACAAATGGCAACTTTATTGTTAAAAAAAATTAAATAACATTTATGCACTATTGCTGGCTCAAGGAAGGACCGTGCATTTCTTCTGAAGGTGTCGTTGAACAGCCTCAGGTGCATTGCTTGGAAGATCTGAAACCATAAACAGAAAAAAAGTATTACTAATAGACCTCCAGTGTTACCTAACGGGTAACACCGGAGCTAAGCTAAATACTTAGCCCATGCAAAAATCATACTTGTAAACAAATATAAATAACGTAAAAAATTTACGTCACTTACCGCTGAGTCGTGTGCAGTTGCCGGGTCCGTGCTGTTGGTACTGATCCTTTTTATGAGGGTAAGTGTCGATGCAAAACCTAATTTTTACTGTCACTCGTTGTTGAAACAGCCACACAATACGCTTCGGAACAATGGCGGACGCTCTGGCCGCCAGAGTTAGTTGTGCCTAAGCCGACCAAGGCGTGGTTTGCATTTTGGTTACGTAACGAAAATGCGCAAATCTGAACGGCTCATAGAAGTCACATGACACTGGATGGCTCATCTGGGCGGGCTGTACAGACCCTGCAGAATTTGGTTGCTTTACTCCTTCTCAGGCTATGGGGAGACCACTTTATATATGTTAAAGCAAGAAAAAACTTGTTTTTCATAATAGGTCCCCTTTAAGATGCCTTAACATTTCTGCATGAAATAATGTAGAACTTGCCACTGACGCCCGTGCTTTGTTATACTGTTGATTTCTATCTATTCAAGCCAAAATTAGAGCCAATTAGAAACATTAGGCTAATTAAAAAAGGAAGGAAAAAAACCCTAAATTCAAGTGTAAGCGTTTTTTTTTTCTGTAAGATTTTGCTGCTTTAATTCTTTGTGCCTTAGACAGACAGGCTTGTTGGGAAATTAATAATTTCATCTGTGAAAGAGTCATAAATTCTGGAGTGGCCTGCTCAGATGTGGCGGGAATATTTTGACTTCCATCAGCACACTTTCACTAACCAGAGCTGATGTAATCACAGCTGGGTGAACCTGGCCGTGTTAATAATTGAGAGACCCACATTTCACATTAGCAATTTATTTTAACACCCCCAACCGTTACTTTTAAACGCAGCCCAGAAACGGCTTTTTAAAAAATGCATTTTGCTGTGTCTGGCTCCTCTGTGTTTAAACACTCCTTAAAACGTTCCTCTTAAGACCTGCGGGTGACTGAAAAACAGAGATGTTGCTGTCATGGACTATAGAAAGAGAACCAGATGAACCCTCGGTGGCGGATGTTGCTCCAAGTCTGAGAGAGGCATTCGTGCAACAATGTTATATTGAGTCTTAATAGATTAATACATTTTTTATATCCACATAAAGATAAGAGAAATAACCATTTTCTTGCGATTGTACCTGGTTTAGAAGAGGGTTTCAAACTTAAATATTGTAAACAGCATTATTGATATGTTCCCTATCTTGAAAGTTTTCCAAAAGGTTTAGGGTTGAACGTACAGGAGGTACACATACAAACATCATGAGAACATCGGGGTCTCTGGATCCCCTACATCTGCGTGTGTAGGCTCCAGACCCTGAATACTGGTTAAAGCGACACTACGTAACTTTTCCACCTTAATATCATATTTCCAGAGTCATTGTGATGGTACATCAACTTCCAACAGGTTTAATGACACCTCTGTCATGGTCTGGGGGGGTCTGTTTCACATTCACTGGCACTATGTAACTTTGAGGAGCATGGTAGGAACCCTGCCACACTAAAAAACTACAAATCGTTACGACTTTGACTGCTTTACGGCATACGTCACTTCCCCCTCCTTCCCGATTCGCAGTCGAGACGAAAATGGGCGGGGCTTGGAGCACAGAGCTCCGCAGAACCTGTTGCTGCGTTGTGGCTGCAGCAGCTCCACACAACAGACGTGGAGAAAAGATCCTAATGGTTTAACTTTTCACCGGTTTCCTGCTCGGAGGCAGAACCACGGAGGCCAAGTATCTTATATAACAGAGTAAAAGAGTAAAAGAGTGAAAGAGTCGTTGGCTCGCTTTGGATCGCGGCTGTAACGACCAAACACCGGCTTCCACACAGTAAGCCTGAATTATGGTTCTGCGTTAAATCGACGCACACCTACGGCGTAGGGTACGTGGCGACGCGCAACGTACGGTGCGTCTCGCCGTGTACCCTACGCCGTAGGCTCTGCGTCGATTTAACGCAGAACCATAAATCAGCCTTAAACCACAAACACTCACACAGACGGGTCGGATCATTCATACAGGTTTTATTCCCCACTTCGCCAGCTAAACGCAGTTGCTGGCCAGCTCTCTGCGGTGCAATTAACCCCAATCTTCAGATAAAACTAGTTTGTTGAGGAAAAAATATTAACTCTTATTTGTAGCTGCAGAGGAAAAAAATAATCTCACGAGGAAAACAAAAATAATCACACCTCGGAGCCTCTTCAGCATAATAAAGCGGTCAAAAAAAAGAAAAGAGAAATAAGAGGGATACAAAACATGTACTGTATGTTGTACTATTATACAAATTTATTGAAACACATGGGTCTTCAGTAATGATTTCATATGGATCCAGACCGTTAATAATCATTATTTTCTCCATATACCGCTCCCTGGCTTCCTTGTTTAAGGTATCCCGGTAAATTCCAGTTCCTTTCCAGCAGTTTAACATCTTTTTTTTCTGTTCACTTGGTGAAACAGAAAAGCGTCCCGTCCTCTCATCAAAACAAATGCAGCAACGGGACAGGAGTTTTCCGGCAGTACGCGCTGGTGCTCATGGGAAACGTAGTGTTCTTTCTGGTAAAACAATACCGCTTTTGTCCAAAAGATGCCGCCAAACTCAGAAAAGCTGAAAGTTACGTTGTGCTGCTTTAAATGGTCAGTGTTTAAATTACAGAGACTTAAATATGTTATTGGCATTAAAGGTAATGCTTTAGACCGGTTTAATTGATATTTCTGATTGACTCTATAGAATAGAGTCTTTCTCATGTACCAGACTTAACCACGGAGTCCCGCAGGGTTCAGTGCTTGGATCCATTCTCCCTGTATTTTTGCTTCCACTGGGTGATGATATTAGACAGCATGCCCTAAATGTCCATGCTATGCTGATGCTACTCAGGTATACATGTCCATGAAACCAGGAGAAAATAATCAGTTGGTCAGACTACACACATGTCTTAAAGACATAAAGATCTGGATGACTCAAAACGGTCTCAAACTAAATTCAGATAAAACAGGTCAAAATTAGTGCTTTCAAGCAATTAAAAAAATTTAGAGATGAATTAATTAGAGGAGCTTGACGCTCCTTTTAAGAAATGAGACTCTCTAGCGCCACCCTTCACCACGACGGCCGTTGGGGGTACTGCAGCCAACAGTGAAGCCGGCACGGGAGAACAGGGAGAACGCACATGCAGCGTCATGTGACGTCACATCCGCAGCCCAGCGTGGGAAATTCGGGACCGAATTGCAGCACATTTTGCAGCACACAGCCTGTTCAAGGCAACGGAGAGATACACTAGAGGGCTCATTCTTTTGGGTTTGGAACGCTTCATCTGACATTATTACTAGAAAACTTAAAATGTATACGGATTTTTTTCATAAATCTTGCCACAGTCCGGCCTCAAGCTCCTTTAAGATCTGTAATTAATAATCTTAAACCTAAAATCTAAATCTAAATCTTAAATCTAAACTTGAGCTGGTGAGCAAAGTCCTTTCCACAAAGAACACATATCACTCTACCTTTATCAATGGTGCCATCGGGGCATTTTAGAAATGTAAATTCCTCATTCACTGGACCGACAACTTTCACATGCTCCTCCATTCTCACTTCTCTTCTCCTCTACTCACCGTTCCTCCCCCCAGGCCTGTCCAGCTACAGTGGGAACCTACCAACATCTGCTAAACAAGCCCAAACACAGTGACAGCCAATGTCCACTTCAAGATGTGACAGACCATTGTTTTCCACCCCTAACAACCCAAGCACAAGAAGCCCACACAGATTTCATGATAAAGGCAACACGCAAACAGAAAAAGTTAGATAATCAAAAATAGATTAAGCGAGTAAAAAACATAATGAGCTAAATATGCCTATAATTAATTAATCGCAATTAACGCACTAATTTGACACCCCTAGTCAAAATACAACAACTTGGAAGTGCTTCACACATTGTTTAGCTATATAGCTACTCTAAATTGTATTACCTTGGACAATACTACTACTACTAAAGTTAGGAACCTAGGAGTGGTTTTTGACCAAAATCTGCTCTTCAATTTACATATTAGACAGGTTTGTAGGGCTGCCTTTTTTCACCTTTGTAGTAATACTAAAATAAGGAACATTCTGTTCATGAATATTGTACGTCTTTATTATTGGGTTGTCCTAAAAACTAGCAGGAGAGATCATGCTTCCCAATTTTTAGCATCTCTTCATTGGTTACCTATAAAATCCAGAATAGAGTTTAAAATCCTTCTCACGTATGAATCTCTTAGCTCCATCATATCTTAAGACAAGTTTATTTCTATAGCACAATTCAACAACAAGGTCATTCAAAGTTCATTACAGAGACATTAAAACATCACATAGTAGTAAAATTTAAGAACAAAAAAAGAAAGAAAGAAGAACTATAAGTACAATCAGTAGTCAACATATGATTAAGTGTTGAAACTCAAGCATAACCGTACCAGTGCAGATTTGGATCTTTATTCAAATGCAGCTGAGAACAGGTGAGTTTTCGAACCTGGACTTGCATAAACTGAGTGTTTCAGCTGATCTGAGGCTTTTTGGGAGTTTGTTCCGGACATGTGGAGCATAGAAGCTGAATGTAGATTCTCCATGTCTGGTTCTGACTTTGGGAACTGATAAAAAAAAAGAAAAACAGATCCAGATGACCTGAAGAGTCTGGACGGTTCATACTGGGTCAGGAGGTCACTGATGTATTCTGGTCCTGGACCATGCAGATCTTTATAGACCAGCATCAGAACTTTAAAGTCTATCCTCTGAAGGACAGGCAGCAAGTATAAAGACATCAGAGCTGGACTGATGTGGTCCACTTTTTTGGTCTTAGTGAGGTCTCGAGTTGCAGAGTTCTGAATGAGCTGCAGTTGTCTAACTGATTTTTTAGGCAGACCTGTAAAGATGATGTTACAATGATCAAGCTACTAAAGATGAATGCATGGACTAGTTTTTCCAGGTCCTACTGAGAAGATCTTTTAACCTTGATATATTCTTAAGGTGGTAGTAGGCTGACTTTGTTATTGCCTTGATGTGTTTTTCCAAATTTAGGTGCGAGTCCATCACCACACCCAGATGTATGGCCTGGTTGGTAGTTTTTAGGTGTTTAGATGTATTGGAACTCTGTGGTGACCTGTAACCGTTTCTCTTTAGCTCCAAAGACAATTTCCTCAGTTTTGTTTTTGTTTAACTGCAGAAAGTTTTAGTGCATCCAGTCATTAATCTCCTTGATGCATTTACGTAGACCCTGTACAGGGCCTTGGTCCCCTGGTGACACTAATATATATCTGCGTGTCATCTGCATAGCTTTGGTAGTTTACTTTGTCGTTCTTTATAATCTGTGCCAGTGGGAGCATGTGCATGTTAAAGAGTTCCCAGGATGGAACCTTGGGGAACTCAACATGTACTGTAATTCTTGTCTTCTCAGATGTAAAGTTACCTGCTCACAAAAAGAACTTCCTGTTCTCCAAGTATGTTTTGAACTAGTTTAGTATAGTTCAGGAAAGACCCTCGTCCCTCCCAGTTCTCCAGTAGTTTGTGTAAAACATTGTGGTCAACTGTATCAAACACCGAGTTCCAGTAAAACAAAACCTTACATTTTTCCAGATTTCCCTGTGGTGTTCATTTGTACAGTTTGGAGCTCATAGCTCCATATTTTCCAAGCAGAGCACTTGTCTCTCAGACGGCAGGTTTACTTGTGGTTCTTAGAGTTTCTAAAAGTAGAATGGGAGGAAGAACCTTCAGCTATCAGATATCCTCTGGAATCAGCTGCCAGTTTGTGTTCAGGAAGCAGAGACCCTCTCTACCTTTAAGATTAAGCTTAATTCCTTACTTTTTGATATAGTTTATAGTCATGGATGGCTCAAGTGACCTGTAACATCCCTTGGTTATGCTGCTATAGGACCTCCCATGATGAACATCTCCTCACTCCAAATCTTTTAATGACATCATTGTTGTCGTTATTAACCTGTGTTCCTTGTTCCCAGAGGGCTGTTTCACAAAACCATGATAATGGGTGACGCTGGGATTCAGTTTCACAAAAGCATTAGTACTAGGCTTGCCACCCGTCCCTTAAAATACGGAATTGTTCCGTAATTGGGAATTAAAAGTTGCATTCCGTATTGAACCAATACGGACACATATTATGCTCTTATTTATTGATGTGATAATATACAGGTGAATGTCGGAAAATGTGAATATATTGCAAAACTTAATTCTTAGTAAATTCAACTAAAGGTGAAACAAATATATTATTTCCCACTACATTCAAAGTGAGATATTTCAAGCCTTTATTTGTTATAATTTTGGTGATTATGGCTCACAGTTTATGAAAACCCCAAATAAAAAAATCTCTATATTATGAAATCAATAAACAATTCAATCATCAAAATAATAACAAATAAAGGTTTAACATATCTTGCTTTGCATGTAATGACACTATGTAATATATTAGTTTCACCTTTAAGTTGAATTATTGAAATAAATTAACTTTTACACCATATTCTAATGTTCCGACCTTCACCTGTAGGTTATATTCTACATCTGGGCTGCTGGACGTACACATCATGGGAGGATATTTCAGTTGCTAGTATGGTTGGATGTCTGTACAGTCATGCAAGTTAAATGCTATTAAAGCACTTTAAACTTTAAATCAAAGCATTTAGTTTTTTCATATAAAATAAATACATATCTATGCAGTTTAGAAGTTTTGGGGATGTCCCTTTTTTTGGGGTCTGCATTGCTGAAATTGGAGCGTCCCTTATTTCTATTTCTGAAAGGTGGCAACCCTAATTAGTACATAACTTACCATGGTGATATAGCCTGTGCAGCTAGCCTGCCCCAAACTAGGCTAACAGCCAGGCTTAGTTAAACCTGGTGCCTCATCTGTTCAGTCAGCGGTCATGCAGATAAGAAATCATATGAATTTTGTCAGTTTTTCCATTTTCTTATCTGTTTGTTTTGGACTTTTTTTTAAAAAGACACATTTTTGCCCATTTTTGAATGACGTTGTCAATGATGAAACATTTATATTGAGGAGGGCTTTCAGACAAAAAAGTGTGTTTCGGGACAGGTCCGACCTGTTGGCTTTTCCGGAGAATTACCTTCAGCTACCGCTTTTCTGGGGATGCCACACGCTACCTGTGCAGAGGGTAGCAGTCTGAAAAATGTTATTATATTTAATCAGGACCAGTTACCAAGTCTTTTTGGTCCAGTCGTGTTTGTACTGTGTGCATATTGATAAGATGTGTAACATAAATTTATTTTTTTTCTTTAGAGGTGGTAGGGTAGGTGGGTATAGAGAGGGGAGGAAGACACAGGAAAAAGCGTCAGGCCAGAATTTGAACCTGACCTGCCTCCACGAGGGCAACAGCCTCTGTAAGCAGCACCTGCTCTGCCCACTGAGCGCTCCAGGGTCCAGAGTAACATGAATTAATCTGTCAGATAATCTGTCAGATTCACACAATACATTATTGACTTCCAGTGTTCATTTTTAAGTTTAAAGTTGTTAATCTGAGCAAATATCAGGCAAATCCTTGAATTACATGATTATAATGTTTTGTGAAGTGAAATCTACTTCACATGCACTTATTGATTTAATAGAAGAAATAACCACACATTTAGATAAAGGGAGGTTCGCCATTGGAGTTTTTATCGATTTGAAAAAGGCTTTTGACACCATAGATCATGATATTTGGTTAAAAAAGATGGAGAGATATGGCACTAGGGGGACTGTTTTGAACTGGCTGAGAAGCTATCCAGGTAACAGGAAACGGTCTGTCCAAATCGGCAATTATATTTCCACAGAAAGAAATCACTTGTGGTGTGCCTCAAGGGTCAATATTGGGGCCATTACTCTTTATTTTGTATATCAATGACATCTGTAAAGTATCAAAAATTATGAAATTTGTACTTTTCGCCGATGATACAAACATGATTTGTTCTGGTGAGGACTTGCAGCAGCTTTTAAAAGAAATCATGCAGGAAATGAATACATTGAAAAACTGGTTTGATTATAACAAATTGTCACTTAATCTGGAAAAAACAAAACTCATTTTATTTGGCAGATGTAAAGTTGACATTCAAGTGCAAATAATAATAGATAATGTAAGTATTGAAAGAGTGGATCATATCACATTTCTTGGCGTGATAATTGATAAAAAAATTTGCTCAAAAACTCACATTGGCTATGTATGTTCCAAGATTGCAAAGAGTGTGGGTGTTATGAGGCGATCTAGGTTCATACTTTACCGACAGTCTCTACTTATTTTATATTATTATTTTGTTTTGCCATATTTGAGTTACTGTGTGAAGTCTGGGGTAATGCGTATAAAACCAACCTGTTGCCTCTATACATATTACAAAAAAGAGCCATACGAACAGTTTTCAATGTCAGGTTCAATGATCACACTAATCTACTTTTTCTTAAGGCCTCTGCGTTCAAATTTTTTGACTTGGTAAAATTGAAAACTGCACTAATCATGTATAAAGCGAAAAACTATATTCTTCCAAGTATAATTCAAAAATTATTTCATGACAGGGAAGGTTGTAAAAGGTATGACTTAAGAGGAAAACTTAAATTGCAACAACAAAGTGTAAGATCAACTCTTAAAAGTATGTGTGTTTCTGTTGGAGAGGTTATTCTGTGGAACAGCTTAGAAGATGAAATTAAACTTAGTCAAAGTGTCAGTCAATTTAAAAGTAAGTACAGAAAAGCAGTCTTTGAAATGTATAAAAGGGAAGAGGAGATAAATTGATGTAAAGAAATGAAATGATTGAGGGGAAGAGGGGTTTAAGGGAGTAACTTTGTGTTATGGTTGTCTTTGTTATATGTGTGTTGGCGGGGGATGGAAACTAATAAGCTTTGCTTCTGCCATCCCCTTTTCAAACAGTGTTTGTTTTTGTTTTGTTATAGTGTCTGTTGTTGGTATTGTTGTTTGTTCTGTTCAATGGTGTCCTGTAACTCTCTGTTCTTGTTTTGTAGTACGAGAGTTGTGGTTATGTTGGTTTGAAATAAAAAAAATTATTGATCGATAATGTTTTCAATTAAGAGCAGTGGTTAGAATATGTGTATTTTGGGCTATTTAGGCATTCAGGTGATTCGCAATTGTCTGCCATGCCCTTTGTCGCTCCTTTATAAGTGTTTCCTTGTATGTTAATTTCTTCATAAGTTTCCATCAAAAGATGTTGCTCATTTGGTGAGAAGTATGGCACATGCAGTTTATCTCTTGTAGAATCAGTGAATCTGTGATCGATCTCATGGTCTGTGGATGGCATTTAACTGGATTACAAAGTCGCACCTCCTCAGAATCAGAATCAGAATCAGAATCATCTTTATTGGCCAGGTTCGAACATTGTCCAACAAGGAATTTGACTCCGGTAGTTTCGCTCTCTATCTTAAAGGTAAACAATAAACAAATAAACAATAGATAATGTGGAATTTCTATGTACAAAAATTATAAACATTATAAGGTGCAGCAGTTTGAGGTAGTGAGAATAATTATGACCTATTTACAATTTCTACGGACAAGAATTATGCAAAAGTACAAGATAAAAAATAAAAAATTTTACAAGAGAAATAAACCTGAGCCTGGTTTGGATTTTTTGAAATTGGTGAAGCCAGGAACAACTGATTGCACTATGTCAGGCCTCTTATCCTGGGTTTCTTAATCCTACTTTTGTGAAACATGTGATTGGAGAAAAGTATTTCCCATACTTGATGAAACCGAAACTGGTTAGAGCAGCAGAATATAGCTTTGGCCGCTTACAGGTGCAGTCTAGTACTCCGCCCAAATAAAGATTAACAGTGGGAACATCAATGTTTTGTCTACTAGAATGTATCATCCTCTACACTTTAATATCAGTATGCTCCTCTTTTTCATCATCATTGTTCATCGAGACGCCTGATGTAGGTTCTGACCCTTTTGCAGGCAACTGTTTAATTAAATCTACTGAAATCTGAATCATCCCTCAAGTCTTATTCTTGGTAATCTCAGTTTTCAGTCCAGTTATTCACCTAGTTGGAAAGAACGTGTTAAAGAGGTTTGGCAGGTTTTTCCACTTCATATTTCTCAAAGAACAGACATTCAGAAATGACATTTGTTGAATATCTGTATCAAAAATCACTTTATTACATTTAAAGGAGCTTGAGGCCGGATTGTGGCAAGATTTATGAAAAAAATCCGTATACATTTTAAGTTTTATAGTAATAATGTCAGATGAAGCGTTCCAAACCCAAAAGAATGAGCCCTCTAGTGTATCTCTCCGTTGCCTTGAACAGGCTGTGTGCTGCAAAATGTGCTGCAATTCGGTCCCGAATTTCCCGCGCTGTCCTGCGGATGTGACGTCACATGACGCTGCATGCACATTCTCCCCGTTCTCCCGTGCCGGTGTTGTGCCAAAAAGTGATTGCCTGCCAGAATCTGATTTCTTCTGATTTCTGGCCGCGGGAGCGCGCACAGCAGCCCGTTGAGCGATAGCGCTAAAACGTCAGATTTTCAGATTATGACGTTTAAGAATGAGATCAAGTCATATTTAGGCAGAAACAACTTTTCATTAACTGTATTAGGCCTTCAATCAATTTTTGGCAGGTGAAAATGCCTATTTTGTGTTGTAATGGTCCTTTAAAAGAGTTAAAAGCAATCATGTTAGCTCTAGTATTTATATTATGAAGCCCAAGAATGAAATCAAATCATATTTAGGCAGAAACAACCTTTCATTAACTGTATTTGGCCTTCAATCAATTTTTGGCAGGTAAAAAAAGAGCAATTTTCAGGGGAGAAATCAGAATCTGGCAGGCAATCACTTTTTGGCACAACACCGGCTTCACTGTTGGCTGCAGTACCCCCAACGGCCGTCGTGGTGAAGGGTGGCGCTAGAGAGTTTCATTTCTTAAAAGGAGCCTCATGCTCCTTTAAATAAACTTTGATAAACCTTTATCCTTATGAGGTCTGACCGGTTTCCTGAAGTTGAAGTAACTCTAATCTTCACATCTGCCAGACACGACGTACTGCTCTGAGTCACATACTCGGGATCATGCCCTTGATTATTGATTAACGATCTTCAGTGTTTACAGTGTGCTCACTTGTGCAAGGAACTCAAACTGTGTGATGCTTCAGCGGCGTGTGATCAACTTTGAAAGTGCTCAGAGTATGGAAACGGAGCTGACTGGGGTCAGACGCTCACATGATGGTTCCCAGGAGGTCTGCTGCTTGTCCCGTCCACAGGAAGTGGCGTGTGTCAGAGTGAGTCATGCAGAGTGCACCCCTGGGGACAGATGTGAAAGTGAGGAGCAGCGTGACCGTCCCCAGATCATTGTCTCCGTAACCGTCCTCAGTCGAAGCTAAAGTCTTTATGTGAAGGTCAGCTGCCTCATTCTGGGAATAGTTCTGTCTAGGTTATCTTTACTGGGTAGGAACTCACAATGAGGTCCATGTTTAAGGTTTCTGGAAGATCCCATTCGATGAAGCTTCTTGGAACAGCCGTGGATTCACACACCTGTGATTGTATCTTATCTGAAAAACTTGACAGTGCAGCTCTTTTTGTTCTCGGCTGCGACACGCGAGTGAAACATTAAAGCTAATTGATTGATTGGTTGGGTGGGGGGGGGCTGTTTGGATTCATTTGGATGGAAATTAAGCTGCAGCACAGAAGCTGAAGCAGATGAGATGGGAATCCTTCAGCAGACTCAGTTGAGTGTGAAATGTGTGCCACCGATCATGACAAGCTTGTTAATCTTTTGTAGGGGGATCGATTGATGGACTTTGGTCCCCAATTACTTCCCTCTTTCTAAGAGCTGCCCATCAATGGTCCAGATACGAGCGTTAATGGTTAACGGCGTGCAGGGCAATGCAGCAGCCTCTGCTCCCTCTATCAGGGCTTTAAAGATAAGCCGTCTGAACCCGCTGCCTTATCTTTAGCTTCATCCTTTTTAGCTCTGTAACTGGTGGGGCTGCATTACAGTCCGTGCGCTTGACCTAAAAGACAAGGAAGAGCTAAAAAAAGATTCAGAAGTTATTATAACCTTATTATACCTCAGACTGCATTTGACATGAACAAGAACATAGCTGGTTTTTGTCTTGTAACTATAATTACTCCAGACGGGGATGATGGCGGGGGTTATGTAAGCTGGACTTGATCATTTTCCACATTTATGATTCATGTTACCTTAACTCATGTGTATGCGTCCTCATATAAACTCTGAGCTTCTGCAGATTGCTGTCATTAAATATTTTCTGCAGATTATGACGTTAATCACAGATGTCCACTTGTATGTCACAATCCCATGATTCCAGAGGAGCATGTAATGAAGGTATGAGAACAGAAATGCTGCTTATAGAATATCATAACATAAAAATAAATAAAATAAAAATTCTGAAATGTTTTAGAGGTAACTGAGTCACTTTGGATCAATGAGTTCAAACCAAAGCTTATCCAGAGAACACAGCAGCTCTTACACAACCCGTATTGCTTCATCCATCCGAGGGGGGGTGGGGGGGGTTGTTGCAAAGTACCCGGGAATGTGATTTTAGACTAAAGATGTGTTTGTAGTGCACGTCAGACATCTCCATCTCCAGCTGGTTTTGTCTCATCTTGAGTACGTCTACGTCTGCTTCACACCTCTCTCAGCTCTGAACAGATCATAACTACATTTTTAAATGGAATGATATCATCTTAGGTGTTTTTGATTAGACGTCTGGAGGCTCTGAAAAGTCTTCTGATTAGCTGAATTTCTGTAGCTCTCCATGACTCGGAGATGGGGGATGTTTTCCAGGATCCCGTTTGCCATGTCAGTCCTAGGCAGAGGTGGAAAAAGTACTGAAAAATTGTAATTGAGTAAAAGTATCTTTACTTTGCTTAAATTCTACTCAAAGTAAAAGTAAAAGTACTCATCTAAAAATGTACTTGAGTAAAAGTACAAAAGTACTTCATTTAAAATGTAATTTGAGTAAAAGTTACTTTCAGTTATTTAATGCAAAAAAAGGATGAGTCACGAATCAAATCCAGCACAAGTTGTTTTAATCAATGATGCTCTGGGACCTCCCATCATGCCCCGGGGCAATGCCGCGAGTATTAATATAATATGTATTAATATAATATATGAATTAATGTATATTATTACATGTATAGTATTACATACATTATTAATGTATTAATATAATGTAATTTTATAATATATATTAATATAATACATCCGTGGAGTGCACGGACACAGCTGTGACGTCACGCCCAGAAAGAGACTTTTCTTTGACTTTTCTGGCCGTTATAAAACATTTTTGACGGATATAAAGTCCATGACTTAAAAATATAGAATACAAAGATTAGTAATTGCCGGTGATTACAGCTGGAGGTGTCCTGTGAACAGTTTTAGAGGCTTCTCTTTTACTATTGCGGTCTATGGGAAAAAAGCTTCCTGGGCTCCATGGGATTTATTGTTGCAGTACCGCGGCTGGACACTGGGAAAAATCGGCGTGCCTTGTACTCAGTAACGTGAGGGGGTTCAAATGTAGCGAAGTAAAATACTTGGGTCAAAATGTACTCGAGTAAAAGTAAAAATTACATATTTCAAAAACTACTTAGAAAATTACAAATTACTCGTAAAAAGTACTCAATTATAGTAACGTGAGTAAATGTAATTCGTTACTTTCCACCCCTGGTCCTAGGCTGCAGAGTTTGAACCTTTATGGGGCAAACCGCTGAATTATAGCAACAGTTTCAGTTTGCGATGAATTCATATTTGATCGTTTTTAGTCTCCTGTACCTACTGTTGGTTAAAAAACAAACTAGATAAGGTAATTTTGGACTTCTGTCCAGTCATCTTTACTCACAGAGCTGCAGTGGACACCATGGCAGAGGCCAGAGACATTGGCTCATCCATCAGACTAATTATGTATTGTTGAAGTACCTTCAGATGAAGTTGTGATTTAAATACAGCTGAAGTGGACTGAAAATTGAAGAAACTGAACAAGAGCAAGTATCAGACAGTGTAGTAAAATGTACTTAATATCCTCCCCTACAATAAGACCATAAAAACGGCCACGTCCAGAAGTCAGAAAAGCTGCAATTCCTTGACTGACCACCGGAGGCAAGTGAAGACAACCTCCCCTAAAGGCGGTTAATGTACCCAGCACTACTGCAGAAATACACATATTTACAGCCTGCTGTCCTTATCCATGACAACTGGACAATATTTTGTACCACACCAGATAAAATTATAGAAAGTGCAGCGTACAGTCCTTTGATTGGATGCCGACACAGCGAATAGTTTTTTACTGCTTAGCCTTGGATTGACTTCTCACCTTTGAACAAAGACCTAACAGAATATAAATTATGCTGCATAATCAATCATACCTTAAAGAGAACATATTTTGTTTTCCTGTTAATTTCACAAACAGCCTGCTGTGGGAGGTCTGGAAGCATCCAAGGATGAAGTTTAGCGTTAAGAGCCTCTGCAAAAACAGTCATTTCCGATTTCATCACTGAAATGACATTTGAAGCAGGATGTCTTGTTTCAAATATTTTGCTTTTGGTCCCTCCAGTTAAAATTTCAGACCAGGTATTAGGATTTCACGACTTCCAAGAAAAAACGGAATCCACAGCTAGCTAATGTTTAGTCCCAGACTTAATGTGTAAACCTGAACTGAGTCAGTAACAGTGCAAACGACCAAATTTGACCAAATTGATAGAAATTACCTGCTTTTTTTCATTCACGGGACATTTGAAAAATCTTTTGTGTGTGTATTTTAATATGTGTTGCTGAAGTTAATTATAAAGCAGTATCATAGTGTTTTAGTACATCAGCTGTCTGCAGAGCCTTACTCTCATTTTTATACAGTATGCATCATGTGTACATTTACAGCTTTGCTTTACCTGCAGCGCCATAAACGTATAGAGTACCAGCAGCGTAATGAAAACTCGAACCGTCAAAAGTAAGTGATGAAAGTCAAATATTTTGCGGTAATGTGATGCAGCTGTACTCACTGTCTTTGGTAACTTTCCACCACTGAAGATGATGCCGAGTCCGGTGCACAGAATCAGATGAAAGAATCTGAAAGCTGACACCGCGTTCTAGTTTTGTGCTTCACGTTTCCAGCCTGACACCGTGTTCTCGTTCTGGTGCCAGTGAGGTATGTCAGCCACGTCCCCCCCATTTGTATCTGCAACACATCAAAGGTCTTTCGCAACCGAGAGGCTTCCAGCCGCCTGTCACGAAACCGGTTTGAACACAAGCGAATGTTTGTAAAACTCCACTGAGACGGTAGCAGACATTGAACTTGATGGGGATTCTTCAGGAATCGAATCATATCAGGCTTTTTTTGGGGCTTGAAAATACAATAAAAAGGCGATTTATTTTGGTTTTGGTGCTCAAGCTAAACCAAAGCTAAGACACGCTAATTTACCATGTTTAAGTTGCCCTTTAGCATGCTAAATGCTTCTGGAGCTTGTTTTTTCTTTTTTATTGTGACTGAAAGTGGACGGATGAAATTATTTTTTACTGCAAGAAATGTTAACATTAGCTTGCAGATTGTGGAGCTAAGACAAGTTAGGTGATTAATTCAGTGTTTTATTTTTAACTTAAAACATTCAGCACTTGCTTCCTTGTTTCAACACTCCCCACTTTCTGGCATCAAGGAAAAGTATCAGGTGGAATTTAGTCTTGCTGTTTCTCGAGAACGCATCTTTAGGTACTACATCACGGCTCGAGCAACAGGAACTGACAAACAACATAAGCTTAATGTAAGAAAACGTGAGGTACTTGAGGTTTATACTGTGGTTTCTGTCTCTGTTCTTCAGACCCAACTCTCTCTGGGGTTTGTACATTTGTTGGGTTGAAGTTGCGACTGAGCGTTACAGTGGTGTTTTGAGCTGAACTGCTTTAGAAAAATAAATGTATTTTTAACCAAGAACGAATAAACATATTGAATTAAAGCTCCTCCTAAAGATCCTTGTCGTGCTTTCAGAAGGGCTTCAACCTGGTGGCATCATCCAATGGCGTCTTATACGCTCGGCTCTGCGAGTTTTGGGGTCTTTGCAGATTGTTCAGATTCTGTCAGATTGATATTGGTTTGGACACTGTTCTGTGAGCCTTTCCTGAGCAGTTTTGGTTCTTCTGGGTGACGTTGCCACATGGGAGGTGATCTGTTTGCGGGTTTGTTTCGGTAGCTCATCGGCATCCGAGACTTGGCCAGAGGTTTCGGCTGTGAAGGTAACTTTTTTTTCTGCCGACTTTGATGTTGCGATTTTTCCACACATTTATATGGCGAGCTGGAAAACATCTTAAAGGCTTTTATTGGCAAAAACATCAGACTTATTCAAAGATATGAGTCCTTCTACAGAAGTTCTGTAATCCTTGTTTGTCCTCAAAGACTTGGACTTCCTTCCAAGGGTTCTTGGATACATTTCAGCTTTAATAGGCTTTGTTTTGACAGAGCTCTCTAGAAGGAAGATGAAGCATCTTCAAGAGAAAAAAGTCCAGTTGTCTTGATTCAAGCCCTTGAAAGTAACCCTGACCTAGATGACCCGGAGCATAGGCACCGGCGTAATCCTCTTTGGCACGTTGGACATCGGTCCACTTCCACGAGTAAAGGATGGCTTAAAAATGTCAAGTGAGGAAAATAATTAGGATGGCTACCTGATCCCAACAACCCAGGAGCGATTCAGTGATCCGCGCATGTTCTATTGTGATGGATTGACTTCGAGATTACGGCACATGTGGTCAGGAAACCCTCCAGCTATTGATACAGCCAAGAACCAATGATCACTGATCGAAGCAGGTGGACAAGGAGAAAAATACAGGTCACAATCAATTCAGGTCACCAATACAGCAGGAGTAGATCCCCATCAGTCAGGATTCAATCGATATCCAGTGTAGCAGAGAATTGATCGAGTTCTGAAACTGTAAATATCAACTGCATTTGTAATAAAAGCCTTTGTAACTTGGGAAAAGTTACTATGGAAGCCAAACTTGCATGGCTGCATAAACTTTTTGGACACGACTGCAGAGGGAGTTTGATGCTGTGGCTGGTTATTGATTGGTTATTGAACTGCTGGTTAAGGGAAACAGAATATGGCATCGACTTGCTTTCTGTACTCAATCCATGAATAAGCTTTGAAATATTCAGAGCTAAAAGCTCTGGTCTGTTTACCAAATTCGGTTTTGGGATACTCTGGTAAAATCGGTTGCGCAGGACCACTATACTTAGTCCCCAAATCTGATGGGCAGCATGTATCTGGAGGGAGGCCGGAGACTGTAGAGCGGTAGACGGTATGCGGAGATGAACAGGCGGCGTCAAGAGGGAGGCTGAGGCCAGGACTGGAGGGAGGCAGCAGGTGTTTGCAGGTAAACCGGTGACTGGGAGATGGCGGTTGTTACCTGGAGAGAGGGGGTCGTCGTCGGGAGGTAGGCTAGTGACTGGAGGATCGGAGTGTAAAGAGAGGCTGTAGTTACATGGGGGGCGGGGGATGGAGGCGGGAAGGCGGCAGGTCGTGGAAGCATTTTTGTCTGCTTCAGTGCTGGTGCAGCTCACATCATCCTCCTGGATGGGACTCTCTGACTCCTTCATTTTGACATTGAAAAAATGTCTAATGTCCGTTGTACTAGGCTGTTTTTGTTTCATTGTTGTGACAAGCTAGTAGTGAGGCAAAGCGTTAGCTCCCACGCTGCTTTGTTGCTATGGCAACAAGTACGTAATGACGCAGTCGCAGTAGGCTAACCACCAAAATATCAATATAAAAAAATATTTATGCTTAGTAAATAATATTTATTTTAATGCCTTTCTTACATATTTTAAAATGACAATAATAATAATAATAATAATAAAATAATAATAATAATAAAATAATAATAATAATAATAATAATAATAATAATTAAAGCTGCAAGCAGCGATGAACAGGCCCTCGCACCCTTGTGCACGTTCAGGCGTGCTGCAGTGGAAGCGCTTGTATGGCTTGCATGTAGATTCTTCAGGCATGGACATTTAGCGGATGACACCACCCACGACTCTCTATATCAAACCATTCAAAAGTTATGGCAGAAAGTAGGAACTAGGGCTGTTCGATTTTGCCCAAAAATAAAATCTCGATTTTTTTCTCTCAAAATCCGATTTTCGATTACGATTACGATTATTTTGTGAATTGACAAAAGGCAAAGAAATGATTTCAAATATGCTGTTTTTTTATTGAACATTTGCCCCATTGGGCTTTAAGTGCAAGCTTTGCTCTTATTAAACCAAAAATGAATGAATAAAGTGCAAAACTCTGTAAAATAAGTTGAAAAAAAGTTTTAAAAAATATAATAAAATATAAAGTTTTATCTCTGAAAATAAAATCAGCAAATCAGCACTTGCAAACATACAGTAAGTTATATTTCCAATTAAATAAAACAAGACATTTTCTAATTAAACTAAACTGGGTCTTTGCATGCTAAATAATAATGCAACCCATGAAGGAGGTAGGTGTGTAATGTCAGTCATTACATTTGCTATTCACATTTGCAAGTTTTTTGCAAGGAACACGAGCCGGTCTACCGCATCTGGCTTGAGGGATGCCCGGTGGCATGTTACAACCCCTCCTACACTAAAGAGCCTCTCCCATGGGGCACTTGTCGCAGGTATTGAGGTATTTCCATCAATCATTAATATGTGTGCAGACAAGGTTAAAAAAAAAAGTGAAAAATCGATTTTACGATTTTCACGTTTTAACATCGTTCTAATTACATAATCGCGATTACGATTTAAAATCGATTAATCGAACAGCCCTAGTAGGAACTATCAGATATCGACCAATCAGATGAAGGGGCGGGGCTAATTTGCAGCAATTATGTTCAAGGACTCAAAACCGAGTCCGATGACACCACCCACGAGTCTTTATGTCAAACCATTCAAACAGGGGTGGCCAACCCTGGTCCTCGAGAGCCACACTCCAGCATGTTTTAGATGTTACCCTGCTTCAATACACCATGATACAAGTACCTGTGTCATCAACAGAATTGTGCAGACCTTGATGACAAGCTAATTAGGACCATTAATTAGAATCAGGTTTGCTGAAGCAGGGTAACATCTAAAACATGCAGGAGTGTGCAGGGGCGGGGCTTCAGGAGGGGCTGGAGGGGCGGCTGCCCCCGGGCCCGAGTCTCTAGGGGCCCGGGCTGGCTGTTGATTTTTTTTTTTAATTTATTTTTATTTCATTTCATTTAGATGTGACGGTCGGGCCCTATCATATTTACAAGGGCCCAGTGATAAATAAGTAAATTAAAAAATGTATTTAAAAAAAAGTATCACAGTAAGTCGCGGCTAAACTCATCAACAGCCACCAATGTCATCATCGCTCACTTGTAAACAGAGCTCAAGCAAGGTGCACGGCAGGCATAACTATGAGTGGAAGTGCCTATAAGCATAAAATTGGAGCGACAAAACGCAAAGAAAAGGGAAAAAGGGAGCAGGAAAGAGCTAAACTGCCCAAGTTACATTCATTCTTTGCTCGTCCTAATCCTCCGGTCAGAGATGAAGCTGACCTTGTTGGCAGCGGCCCGCCAAAAACCTCTTCTGCATCGGAGTCAGGGAGCCAAATTAACAGGTACAGTACTGGCAGTCACTGACACTTTCACCAAGGAAATGTGAGAGAAAAGTAGCCTAAATTGTTGATTCTCATGCGGTAGCCGCCTAGCTGATTTAATTGTATGCCTCTCACAGCTGTAGTGATGAGGATAGAGACCCAGCAGCAGCAAGCTGCTCCAAAGGAGAGAAACCAGACCCGAGTGATGAGGATAGGAACCCAAGCTGCTCCAAAGAGGCGCCAGACCCAACACTTGAACGGCAGCAGCCCCCCTCCTCACCCGCGCTACAAGTGGATGTATCGGGCACTGAAAGCAGCAGGTCTCCTCATCACGGCACGGGTGAATCTCAGACCATAAATGCTGAAAACCTTCCTCTGCACTGCACTGGCCATGTTGTCCATAGAAAATGATCGAGTGAGGAAATTGGATATACAGCACATATGAGTTCGCCCTTCAAATAGTGGTGAGTAAGCCTGGGACATTAAACTGCATTAATACAGAATTAAGGCGAGTGGGTTTCCAAATTATGTCAGGGTCCGACGTTATATAGCCTATATATATATATCACTGACAGGTGATCACAGGTGTCACTGACACTGACAGCGCACGTCTCCACCTGTGACAGCCTGTCACAGGTGGAGACGGCTCAGTGATAATAAGGTTATAATCAGACACATAGCCGCACGTCTTCTCAGGAGGAAGTGCTGAGAAAAAAAACGCACACAAAACTGACAATCTTCATTGGGTTTAAAGGGCCCGGTCCTTTGCCCCGCCCCCCGGCCCGCCTCTGACGCGTTCCGCTACTGGAACTATCAGATATCGACCAATCAGAAGAAGGCGCGTTGCTAATTTGCACCAATTATGTTCAAGGACTCAAAACAGAGTCAGATGACACCACCCACGACTCTCTATGTGAAACCATTCAAAAGTTATGGCAGAAAGTAGGAACTATCACATATGGACCAGATGAAGTGGGGGCGCGCTTTTTGGCGTCTAGCGTCGCCACGGTAACGCTTTTGACTGAGAAAAGTAATGTGCGTCGTCGCATTGATGTATAACACACCTGGGTGCACGTTACGGTTCGGGCCGTATTAACTGCCGAAGGAATGGCATAAATTGCGCCAAAATTACACGATTAATTAAAAATGGCCAACTTCCTGTTCGGTTTCGGCCATGGCGCCAAGAGACTTTTCTTTAAGTTGCGACATCATACAGGTGTGTAGCGATTTTCGTGCATGTACGTCAAACCGCATTGTGGGGCTTGAGGCACAAAGTTTTCTAGGGGGGGCCATTTTGCCACGCCCATTAATGAAAACCATTAAATATCAAATCGGGGCACGTTTAGGGGGGCAAAAAGGCCCTCCTTTCGTCGGAAAAATGAAAATAAAGAAAAATTCCTACAGATACAATAGGGCCTTCACACTGTAAGTGCTCGGGCCCTAATAATAAAAAATAAAAAATGTGATTTTTTTTTGTGTGACAACTTTGGGGAAGCTAAGCTTCTCCTAGCCTCTTAATAGCGAAGCTTGGGGTTAACCAAACTTATATTATCTCACGCGCTCCTGCTCAAAACTTCAACAAGGACAACTTCAACATTTAGTTGATTCAAAACAAATCAAACAGACGAGTTTCTTAAAAAGAAGTGTTTTATTTCATTTTTAACAAAGCCCAATACAGATCTGAAGCCAAACTGGGGAACACTGGGAACGCTCAATTCAATCGTGGGCGGGACACAAAGAGCTTCAAATGAAAAATAAAAAGGACAACCAAAATTGTACAACCCAGAACTGGGAGAGGGAAAACAAAAGAAAAAATGAGGCTTGTGCCACCAGATGTTTGGAGGTAAATAAAATTAAGTGTCAAAGTTGAAAAGATGTTACACGTCTGTGATCAATAAACATCGTTTCTGAGCGTGAAGATAATTAGATTTCAGATCAGTTATGTGATCAAGTACTTCAGAAACATATTAAACATATTAAATCAGCTGTGTGTACCGTAGTTTGAGCATTTCTGCACCAGGAAACTATAAATGATGAAACTAATACTGAAAGATTTTCTTGCGCAGTCTTCTCCACGTGTCAACGGTGTGCAAAGGATGGAGGCGGTGGGGAGGAAGCTTTGTTTATCACCAGCATTACCAGGAGAAGAACAAGTACGACAGTCTGATGTGCCGGTGAAGATCAAACAACCGCGTGTCATCAACGCTCTCACGACTCATCGGTTACAGATTTTACTGGACAGCTGTGACACCCACGCGTGGACGCCTTCCAGCTTCAGCTGGTTTAATTCTACTTTTTTTTTTTTCCACGTTAATTCAATTGAATTCAATTCAATTTTCAGAGACCCAGAACATGAACACATCCGACACTCGAGGGCTGTAGTCGTTTCGGATATTATTTAAGGTTTATTCTAAATGTGGGGAAGGAGACAGTAGCTCAGCTGTGACGGTTTCCGTAACCTCAGATTTCAAAATGTAGCTTTTGAAACCTGAAGTCACTCTGTGAAATGAGCCGATCCACCGATGTAAACAGTGATTTTCTGATACAGAAAAATACTAACTGTGAAGTGATTTTATATTCTCATATGGGAGCATTATCTTTTTTTTTTTTTATAACAAAATAAATCTATCCTGCGGTTATTTTTGGGTGGTGATATGGGTCGTACAATCCCGTCAGCCCATTCTGAGCGCGCAGACGCGGAACTGCGCGTCGCTTTGCTGCCGGGAAGCAGCACAAACACTCCGAAGGCTCTCCCTGAGAGGGACGTCAGTCTGGAGCAAAAAAAAAAACAAAAAAAAAAAAAACAACAAACATTTCCATCATCATACCAGCTATTAAAGTCATTTGTCATAAGATGTATGCTTCTATTATCATTTTTTTTAGAAATCATAAGCTTTTTCTCACTGTGTCTTGGCATTTTTATAACTAAATATCTTCTTGGATATTTACACAGAGAAAATAAGTTTTCAAGCAATAAAACAAGCTTATATTGTGGGTTGCAACAGAGAAACAGTTCTGAATAAAAAAAATGGAGGAAGAATTGCATAGCAGATCAGAATTAACTAAACAGGAACTGATCTTCTTTTTGGTACGGTGCACATTGATTCATGACTGCACAGTTTCATCTTTATGTACATAAACTCACCAGTCCGTTTGCCCACAGTTTGCGTCTACGCTGTAACGCTCAGGTAAAAAGGCAAGATGCTCTTCTCGTACAAGTCTAGAGGAAGTTTTTTTTCTCTCTCCAAGAAAAAAACAAACGAAAAAAAACAAGTTTTTTTTAAAAAGTGCTGTTTTGCTACATTTTTCAGCCGATCCATGGTCTGCTCCTGAACAGGTAACACGGCAACGCGTTACGCAGTCTCCAACGTTCCTGATGCTGAATTTTGGTCACATGGACAGTCTTTCACTCTGTCACACACACACACACACACACACACACACACACACACACACACACACACACACACACACACACACACACACACACACACACACACACACACACACACACACACACACACACACACACACACACACACACACACACACACACACACACACACACACACACACACACACACACACACACACACACACACACACACACGATGTGGAAAATCAAAAGAAGTGGCGGCCGGTGAGTACAGATCCATCTGAAGAGTACTAATCTGCTGCGATTCAACATTCCGGCTGGTAAAGCTTCAAAAAAAGAGCAAGCACCATCAGGAAAAGGCCTCGGAAGTCCTCCGCTGGGGGAGCGCAGCAGTTTCTGCTCGGCTCCCACAAAAAGCAACAAACAGAGAAATCTACATTCAGGCTCGTGGTCAAAGTCTCTGAAATGTTCCAGGCTTTTCAAGTCCGAGTCAGGCATCAGGGGCGCTTTTTTTTTTTGTTTCTTCTCCAGGCTCCGAGTCCTCAAATATCTGCATCCATGAGAGGCCGTCCAAGTCTTCACCGTCTCTGCTGGGCGTAAACGGGGTTTGCTAGCGTCACATTCAGAGAGTCGTTGTGCTGGACCAAGGACGTGTGCTGGTAGTGGAGTACGAGTTCTTTTAAGGAGCCGTACAGGTTGTATGGTTCAGCAAAGCCGTAGCCTGTAGGGGTCTTGTTGATGACACAGTGCTTCACCTCGCCGTCCACGCTGCAAAGGGAGGACAACTGTCAGACAAAAGTCCAAAAACACCGTCCGCAATCTGTCAACACTGGAAAAATCCCCCGACGACACAGAACCCTTTTTTGTGCAAAATAAAATAAGAGATGGGGACTTTTGCCCAGGAGGACATCAAATTGATTTAATATAATTACATTTCCTGCAGCCTATTTGGTGCCCCCCGCCCCCCCAACACAAAGACGTCAGTGTAAGAGCGATGTCTCACTCGGATACATACATGACGCTGCAGGCGTAGCATCCTGCTTTGCTGCTCTCTCGAACCAGGAATGTTCCGTCTCTCTTGCCCTGAAGAAGAGCCTCTGCCTGCAGCCGGTTGATGTTCCCCAGCTTCCAGGTCCGCTCGTCGTGGTGGGGGAGGTCTTCGTCATCGTCCACCATAGAATATTGACTAAAAGGGAAATTAATACAAACGTTAGCCACAAATATATTTCTGTCACGCATAGGCATGGGGCGATATACGATATTATCGTATATCGCGATAAAAAACGGCCGCGATAACGTTATTGTGGGGTACTGTAATTATCGTCAATTCTTTTTTTTTTTTTTTTTTTTTTTTGGTCACACAAGGCTACCAGCCAGGTAGAAGCCAGTGTTATTTTTTTCATGTATTTTATTAATATTATTTATTATTATTATTATTTATTTAATATTTTTTCAGAGAGTAGTACAATCCGTGTGCATTTGACTACTGTGGCACTTTATTTTCACTCAATCTTTGTGTTGGCCATGCAGCTTTTGTTTTGTATACTACAGAGCAGTGCCTTTATTTTATTATTTTTCCAGAGAGCCGTACTAAGTAGCAGGCAGCCAGCCACTGTTAAAGTTTCAGAGAGTAATACAATCAGTGTGCATTTGGCTCTACTTTGTCACTTTATTTCTATTTGTCACTTATTTCTTTCGACTCTCAGGGAAGTATTTTCTTACAAAAAAAGAAAGTTCAAATAAGTACCGGTACCGGTACTATAGTTTACACTTTGTAATGCATAACATTTACAGTACACTATTTGTTCTCTACCTCAAGTGTCACTGTGTTGAGAATGATTTGAGAATAAATGTTCTGAAGGAACCAGTGGATCCACGGTTAGTGTTTTTCCTTGCATTTTAAGAATTTTATAAGCGACACGCTAATATCGTGATAATATCGTAATCGTGATATTTTTGTCCACTAATATCGTGATATTAAATTTTCATATCGTCCCATGCCTAGTCACGCATGTGGACGACAGGCTTTCTGGCGGTACACTTACTCTTCCGTGTTCTCGTTCTTGATTCCCAGCCACTCGTTGAGTTTCTTCTGTCTGACTCCTTTCTGGGTCAGCCACCTGTCAGGCAGAAGTGAGGAGGTTAGAAACAGTGGGTGGATCTGTTTCAGGGGTACTGGGAACAGCGTTGGTGCGCTGTACTTACATGAGGTACTGGTCTCTGGTCTTTCGGAGCTGGATAAGGTCCGGTTTGATGCTGTTCATCCTCTTGTCGATCTCTCTGTAGTCTGCTGCCTGCTTCTTCAGATCTTCTTCCAGTCTGCGCTTGCTGTCAACTATTTCACTAATCCTCGACTTCAACTTCTCGTAGTTGCCCATGATTCTGAAAACACCCAGAAATTAGTCAGTTTTGAACGTTTAACCATCAGCCAACACTGCTGCTTCCCCTTCGTGCTCACCTTTGAAGCTCCTTGTCGTTGCCTTCTCTTCTGAATTTCTCGATGTAGTCTTTGCTGTACCGCTCTTGTGTTTGACACTGCTCCTCAAATATCTTTATGGTTTCGTTAAAAGCTTCTATCGCTGTGCGTTTCATTTGAATTTCCTGCAAAAAGAAGCTTGATTTTAGACGTCTGACCCACAAAGTGGGTGGTGAAGCTCCCGAGTGAAGGCTGGGACCCACCTGTGATGTTCTGGTGTACTCTTCGTAGAGACGGTCGTACTCTTTGTTCTTCTCCTGGTACTGCTGGTGGTATTCACAAAGCTTCCTCCCCACGGCCTCGATGTTGTCCTCCTTCACCACCTGATCCTGGAGACGGATTCAGAATAACGTTACAGGTGAATATGTTTAAGGTAAACGTAAAGGTTCTTTAAAAAGTGCTGCTTCCCACCTGCTGGTGTTTAGAGACGGGATACAGCAGCTTGACGTCTAGCTTGGGGTTGTATTGAGCCAGCGACTCGTTGCGATAGTGGTTGATGAGCTCAACAACGGAGCTGAAGGTCAGCGGGTCTGAGAACCCGTACTTCCCATCCCGGTGGAATATTTTAATGAGCTTGTTGTTTCCTCCTTTCCTGTACACGAAAACAAAACAAGGCGTTAAACCGATTTTCAAATGAACGACGGCCGCTGAATGGTTTCTAACGGAGAAGAAGCTGCTCACCTCAGAGTCAGAGTATAGTCCCCGTGCATCTTTGTCGAAGCGTCTCGGACTAAAAACGTACCGTCCGCAGTGTCCCTCAGTTTCTCATTGACCTCCTCACGAGAAATGTCTCCCCAGTACCATTCAGCGTCCTGCAGAGCCATGTTGTTGTTCATGCCGTTGTTAATAACAGATGTGGACTTGGGTGGCTTTGGAGGTAGAGCTGCAGGGACAAAAGAAGCAGATGCTCGTGTTTACGTCAACTACTTGACTTTCTGGCACGTTTCTGCAGATTAAAACGCTTGATCTGCTCCGATGACACTAAATGATTCATCTACTCGAGAAAAAAAAAAAGAAATCAAAGATTTAGCTCCCCGTTTTTCTCCTTTTTTTCCCCACTGAGCGACCCCGGCTGATGAAAAACTGTCCCTGTCAAACGCAGGGGTAGCAACATGGAGGCAGGGGAGGAGGGATGAGGCGTGAGTCAGTGAGAATGAATTTCATTCAAGAAAAAGGACACCTATAAATATTCCAAGCTGTGAATGCAGCAGGGGAGCCTTTTGAGTAATGATGCACACTAACGATTAGCAGGAAATTAAAGATTTAAACTTATGTAGGGCACAAATGTAGGACTGGAAGCAGCTGATGGAAAAATCCTCTTGGAGCTGAGCTTTAATGTGGGATATTCAAGTTCTGTTGTATGGATTTATGATCAATAAATCAATACGAGTCCAGCTAAGAGTAGCAGAGATAAGGTGGATGGGTATTTTTAACCCACAAATCTGCACTGACGCTACATTAACAGCTCTTCTACTGCAGTGAAGCTGTGCTCATTGAGAAACAAAAGCAACCACATTACATGTCTGCATTTCTTTCAACATTACTAGACATTTCTCCTGCTTGGACCCAGTCATGTGACCCAAGCAGTCTCAGAGCAGCAGCCAGGCTTCACCTCTACACGGAGCTCTTCTCCTCTAAAAAGGAACCATTAACACTTTATCACAGCCATTAACGGCAACCTGCTCAGTAACGTGTTACATCACTTACCACAGCCAATCACGCAGGAGCTCTGTCACTGACTGCTCCTGCATCGCTCATTTCCTAAGAACGATGAGGTCATTCTTAAAGCACATTTCCTTTAAATCTTTCTTCTCCAATTCTTTACAAAACAGTGCCCCGGGTTCCTCTCTGCAGCGTCACTCTGTCTCCACCTTGAAAAGCAAACGAGCAGCTTCTGTCTTCTAGAAAATCGACCCTGTGCCGCGTTTCATGCCTCCCCCCAGTCATCCTCCGTCTCTCTGCTCAGCCCGTCTGCCTGCTCTCCTGCAGGCTGCTTGGCCCCTCCTCCCTGCGTGTGTCGTGGGACACTTGGGCCGGCCCACTTCTGGCACGCAGACAAAGCCAGCTCTGCTGCAGCAGCACGTACGCAGCTCGATTGTAATGCCTGGCCCGGTCAGCAGCGCCCAGTGCCCCGAAATATGACTGTGTAATCCCACAGCATGACACTGGCGTGACAGATAGCCTACTTGATTTCCTGAGTCAAACCAAATTAGAAGTAGTTCTTGGTACAGAATTAAGGATTCGAGTAAAAGTAAATAGTCGTCATAATTCAGAGCAGTCACTGACAATCTACACAAGTCCCGAGTACAAATCCAGGAATTATAGATATCAGGTTTTAGATCCAAGTCTGTGACCTAGAAAAGTGATTTTTTTTTTGTTCTCTCATTTTCACTTGCCTCAGAGAAAACAAGAAACAAAAAAACACCCGAAAAACTAACGTAATGGTTTTTTCATGTTTCTTATTTCTACGCATGAGGTTTCTTTTAATTACAACCCAAAAGAGAAAGCAGCAGAAACAGCTTACATTTTTTTTCTTTGCTTTTTTAAATAAGAAGTTGCATCTTAAACTTACGTTGCAAGTTGTGCATGTTTTGGTGGCTCAACGGCGTCTTTGTTAAAATGTCTCTTTTACTCCCAAAGGTTAAATTAAATCCAACAGAGCTGAGTTCAACTCCCCCGGACGAGCTCCATTTCATAGTTTTAATACGAGGATGTGGCTTGTTTTAATTCTTTAAAAAAAAAAAGGAAAAAAAATCCAACGGATTTGTGCGCTTCTTAGTGAAATCCAGGTAATCCCCTCGGCGTGAGACAGGTGCAACATGCGACGGCTCAGTGTGACTGACTCCCTCGCTCAGTCGACTGAGCGTTCAGTTCTTGCTGTGAGGTGAAGGACCGAGTTCCCCTCCCTTTCTGTCTTTCCCTTTCTGAGCTCTGAGAGCCTGAGGCTTGCTCACGTGGAGGCAGATGGTTAATGATTAGCAGTAGCTGCTCGGGTGTCTGTGCAGCCTGTTCTGAACGCCAGCTGCGTTTGTGTGCACGCCTCTCTCAGTCTCTGGTCACTCCCTCCAACTTTGTTTGTAAAGGAGGAGGTGAGGTGGAGGGTGGAGATTGCAGTCTTATGATTAACTTGCGAAGTTTGAAATATTTGATGACTGAGCAGTTTGAGGGGCAGGACATGTGGACATCCAGGCAGAGAGGGGGGAGTCGGTTAACAAGAAGCGCTCTGTGGCACGGGCTGACTTTCCAGCCAACCAAATCTAAGTGGGCCTTTTGTCACTTACTTAAAATAGGAGCGCAGTAACTGGGAGGAGGCGCGGACACACACACACACACGCACACACACACACACGCACGCACGCACGCACACACATGCACCATTCACAGAAACTAACACACAGCCTTAATGTGAGTGTTTACAAAGCAGGTTCTCTCGTTGTCCATCCCTGTTACTGGTATGAAGCTGAAACCAGTCTGGCGAACGTGAACTTTTGTCCGGGTCATGTGCTAAAAGCAGTCAGGGTTTCTATGTTCCCTGCCAGACCGACTATCCGTTCATCCACCCACCCATCCATCCATCCCACCGCCACCACAGAGCTCCTGCAGGTGCAAATTACCGACAGCTGAGAGTAGCCCGGACTCAGGCACATTATAAATAGCCCCAACAGGTAATAAAATGTTTAGACGACCTCAGTCAGGCCTGGGCCTCTGGGCCAGCCAACGACACAGCTTTTCACTTAAACTGTACAAACAAAACTGACACGCAACTCATCTAAGCAGCATACTGAGAAAAAAAAACTGCTTCCTCTGAGAAAATCTGAGCAGCAACCTGAAAACCAGCAGCACATCAATAGGTCTCATCCTGTTGCACACACACGCACGAAAACAGTTGTGCATTCATCAACTTTTTTCCCCACATAAATTTAAAAAGCATTGGTTTAGTGCCATAAAATCTGACACTTTTTTATCAATAACTTCACATGGTAGTCTTCTATGTAGATGTACAATTTCCTTCTGTGAATAAAATCTTGATGCACTGGAATTTATAAGTTTAAAGTCATAAACGGACATGTTTAAACTTAGTTGAACACACCACCTCTGGAAGTTTGGTACATAGTGAAATGGTTTTTAATGACTATCTCCAAAGTGCCCTGTGGTCCTCTGCAAGTGCACAAGCTGCAAGTCTCAACGCCTCTGTTCATGCTATTAATAGCTCCAGTCTCGGATTGTGTCGTGCACTTTCATGTCGGCAGAAGCCGTGTTCAAGCTCTGCATCCAATAAATAATGCACAGATCCCTCATGGTTTTTCTTCAACAGCAGAAGTGCGATGCATATCAGCGTTGCATTCAATAACTCAAAGATACAGTAGATGAAAAGGAAAGCAGAAACGCAGAGATCAACTACCTGGAGCAGCTCGACTTTCAGGCCACTCGCTGGTCACCAGGACCTCAATGATCTTGATGTGAGCGTCCAGACTGGGTTCACAACTGTAAAAGGGGGAGGAGAGGTATGTTAAATAAAGCTTTACAGCCCAGGTGACAGCCTCAGCTGCTTTGGTTTCAATCTGCTGGTAATTCAGACTTTAATTGTGCAGCACAACTGGTAAGAAGAAAAGCTGCAGTCTATATTTGTCGACAGATAAAACCCAGGAGTGCCTGACAGACTGCGGCCTCTGAGTTCTTGCCTGAAAGTGCATGACTGATGGCCTGTGTGTGTCAGCACTGCATGACTGAACCTGCACACTTATCTGCCCCCCCTGCCTGAGCATCTATCTTTGACACACCAGCACCTACCTGGTGGGCTGCGGTCTAAAAAACACGGGGCTAAAAATCTCCCCCAGTGATCTGGCGTTCAGCAGGTTCTTGGAGCCGTTCTGGCAAACTCTGGCGAAATGCCTGAGCAGACAGTGAAGAGTCAGCCAGTACTGGGGAGGCAGGCTTGGGGTGCTGGCGACGCGACGTAGCAGCTGGGCACATTCCTCAGGGTTCACCACCTCTGTGGAAAAGGATGACAGATGCAGAGATGAAAAAAGTGATCCTGCATGAAAGGTCTTCCTCAGCTGAAAAGTACAAAATGGAAGCTTGTTCTTCTAACAATGAAGCAGTGGAAAAAAGCATCATGTGCAGCTAAGCTTCAAAAACCACAGAGAATGTGTGGTTGGCAGTGAGCGTAAGGTACACTAGCAGGTGATTGGCTGCTCATAGATGACAGAGATAAACTTTCAGCCTTGTTTTAGTTCCTATTAACCACAGATATCCTGTTTCTGGCCATGTGACAGCAAAAAATGAAGAACTACAGAACGAAGTATGGTGCACAAGGTTTTTTCTCTGCTTGCAAGAGAGACAAAGATGAAGTGACATAACGCTCTTTATACATGCCCCCCTTTTTTTTTTTTTTTAAATAAAGATACTCAGATGATGAAAGATTCAATATAAAAAGTCAACGCTGAGGAACGCCTGAGGTTTTCTGTTCAAAGGACTCGTACAAAGAGGATGGGTACGTTACATCACTTCTCTTTTAAGACAGGCGTACAGTACATCAAGTATTGCTCAGTCTGACTCGTAGCGCCCACCTTTGGCGGTGTGCACCATCTGAGGCTGTATTGCAGTGGGGATGATGGGCTGGGGCAAATCCTGCAGGTACCTACGCAGACCATCACACAGGACCGGGAGATCGGCCTGATCCAGGTCCGCAGATGGTGCATCTGAAATGCAGCACAGTACAACATGCACATTTAAATACAAGCTGTTCCTTCTGGTGTCTCATTGTATAAGTGCAAACCAAAGTCATCTGCGTCACCTTATAACTGAATCATGCAACCCCCACAGACACTTCCTCTTGTGTGTACCAGTGTATCTTACAGGAAAGTCACAGGTTTAACACAAAACACAAACAGCTTCTTACCACAATCGAAATACTGTCTGACTTCAAGTCCAGCACCGGCAGTAAATGTTCGATATAAAGTGGGGTTATCCAGACCTACAATGAGAAAAACGCAGGTCACGTCATGTGGTTCTGAATGATGGCATGTAGTAGGGCTGGGCGATATGGACCAAAAGTCATATCTCGATATTTTCTAGCTGAATGGCGATACTCGATATATATCTCGATATTTTTTCTGTGCCTTAATTGGGGTTTCCCCCAAAGCATTATAGCATAGCATCTCTGTTAGCTTAATTTTTTTCTGAGGCAAAACCTTAAAAAAACAATCAGTTTTAATACAAAGCCTCGTGCCAAATGTCACACAGGTTCCTTTGTTAACAGAGGTCTGCACAATATCAAAATGTATAAAACAAATGAAATAAAAATGAACTGCCTGCATATATAGAATAAAAATGCTTCTTGAATAAAATAAAACAAATATCCCTTTCCTGCATAACAATTAAATTAAAATACACTGTACAATTAATACAATGTAGACAGTAACAGGCAGACTTTTCCACTGAGGTTGACAGTTGTGCAAATCTCAAATAAAACATTCAAGTCAATTTGTCACAAAATAAGCTATATCAAAATCAAATTATTATTTATTTTTTTTTTAAATCGATATAAACGATATTGTCTCGTACCATATCGCGTTTGAAAATATATCGATATATATTAAAATCTCGATATATCGCCCAGCCCTAGGTCACGTCATGTGGTTCTGAATGATGGCATCTAGGGTCAACATCAGCAGGAGGATCTAGTCCACCGGTAGAGAAAGGTGGGGTTTTCCAGGTAAACTCACCTTTCTTTTCAATGGCTTCCAGCAGTCTGGTCAGCATGGGTGGGGCAGTATCCTGGACCAAAAACTGCTCTGTCAGGTCTGGCAAACTGAAACCTGCAAGACATTTAAAGAAAAATAATCAGTAAAGGTGACTGCATTCCAACTAGTTATGAATCAGGGCTGTGCTTCATTGTTTGAATCTTCTTCTTCTGAACTTGTGAAAGGACGTAAAAGCTTTTAGGAACGCGAGACGCCACCAGTGCACCGACACACCAAAGAAACAACATAATCCACCCGTAACAAGTTCATTAACATGGAAAAAGATTTCCTTAAATGAAAAACAACAACAAAACTCTATGCAACTATACATACAAAGAGTGAGACGGGGCCCCAGATAGCTCAGTTGGTTGAGCGGGTGGGCGCACCATATATGTTCGAATCCCGGCGTGTTTCTCTTTACTGCGTGTCTTCCACCCTTCTCTCTACCTCTCTTACAAAAAAAAAATAAAACAACAACAACACAAAAAACAAGTTGTCGCCATTTAAGAACTGGTTGAAATATTTCAATCCACCTAATTCTTAAATACAGCAAAAGTACTAAGATGTGAAATTAGGTGTTAAACTAACCCTCTTTGATGGCTGATTTTAACCAGTAATGTTGGAAACCCCCTTGAATCAGTACGGTTTTAAGTTTTGAACTTAAAACAAAATGAAAAAAAAAAAAAAAAAAAAACAACCTCAGACCTTCAAAAGGAAGCAGATACACTACCAAAGAACCGTTTTGAAAGAGAGAAGCACACACACATACATATTTTTTATATATATATATATATATATATATATATATATATATATATATATATATATATATATATATATATATATATATATATATAAATAAAAGACTGATTCAAAAAGTGGAGCTGCTGAGCTCTAAAGTTAGGGCTTGGTGGTCCAAGGAACTGAGCAAATATCCTGTGACATGAGGTTAGCCAGGTCTTAACATTTTTTTAAAGCTTATTTTGCCTTTAGAACTTCTGTACCCAGGTGTGGACATGAAAGGATGAAGGAGCTGGCAGGGATTTTATTTGGATTTGCAAAGGCGTATTTTGGAAAGCTATTTTTCTGAAAGGCCCAACTGTTCAACACCAAGTCTACAGACAAAATGCTGAAAAACCATGAATGGAACCTTTCTCTAAACCATATCTAACCCTACCTTAAGAATGACTACTTTTTTTTTCAAGTCGCACATTAAAAAGGGCAACTGCGACTCTTAACGATGCATGCTCGCTAATCACTACCAAGGAACTGCCCTCTTTCACCAAGGTCCAATCAGACAAATAAATGAACCACTTCATCCAAGTCTACATCCTCAGGCCAGCGCAGCACTCAAGCTGGCAGTTGCATGTGAAGAAACTGGATTACCCAAGTCCTCCTAACCACAGAACACACAAAACGTCTTGTAGGACAACTGGTCATCTGGAAGAGATTATTGGAAATGCCAGGACCAGGAGGGGCAGTTTCTCAGAAGTAGCAAACTTTGAGGTGGAACAAAGTTTCCCTAAATAGACATGGAGACAAGCGGTGCTGCCATTACACACCTTGGAAGTTTAACCTTTCTACCAGAGAAGATATCTAAGACGATTCCTCCTACAGCCATCCTCTTTTCTGAGAAACTCAATTCACAAGTAGGAGTTAAATGAAACCCAACCCACCCACTCCTTCTCTGATCATACCTGTTAAAATTAAACAAAACAGCCACTTTATTTTATATTTGTTACAAAACAGTCAGGATTTGACGCTTTAGGCTGGACAGAATTTAAACGAAAACAAAAAACAAAACACAAAAACAAAACAACATCTCAATGAAGTTTTCTGATGAACTGGCAATAACTCTTCCACCGAGACAGATCATCAAAATGATCCAGACTCATGTTTATTTACTCTATCACCAGCTGGCCTGTGAGGGACACCAACCAGTCTGTGGATTGAGTTGCTTCTTGGTACTGTCAGCGACGTGACAGTTTTGGCACCAATGGAATTGTATTGAGTAGCAGACAAAATATGTCAGAAATGCTTCAAGCCATCAGGGATGATCTCTGAGATGCCTTGGAACTACATCAAAATGATCAATTCTGCCCTGCTGGCCAAATCTTGTAACCATGGAAACACAAAGATAATATAAAAGAAGAATGTGTTAAGTCCATTTCAGGATTGATGACAGCTCTGGTAAAATAAGGACAGGTAATTTTGCTCTAGAGTAGGGCTGGGCGATATATCGAGATTTTAATATATATCGATATATTTTCAAACACGATATGGTACGAGACAATATCGTTTATATCGATTTAAAAAAAAAAAATATTTTGTTTTTTACATTTTTTTTTTATGATTTTGATATAGCTTATTTTGTGACAAATTGACTTGAATGTTTTATTTGAGATTTGCACAAATGTTTTGTTATTTGCACAACTGTCAACCTCAGTGGAAAAGTCTGCCTGTTACTGTCTACATTGTATTAATTGCACAGTGTATTTTAATTTAATTGTTATGCAGGAAAGGGATATGTTTTATTTTATTCAAGAAGCATTTTTATTCTATATATGCAGGCAGTTTCTTTTTATTTAATTTGTTTTATACATTTTGATATTGTGCAGACCTCTGTTAACAAAGGTACCTGTGTAACATTTGGCACGAGGCATTGTATTAAAACTGACTGTTTTTTTAAGGGTTTGCCTCAGAAAAAAATGAAGCTAACAGAGATGCTATGCTATAATGCTTTGGGGGAAACCCCAATTAAGGCACAGAAAAAATATCGAGATATATATCGAGTATCGCCATTCAGCTAGAAAATATCGAGATATGACTTTTGGTCCATATCGCCCAGCCCTAAGCTGAAGTTACTGCTTCTTCTGCTGATAATATTAAAGTAGAAAAAAGGTTTAGAAAAGCTGAAGGTTTGTAGATCACGTGACAAACTTTTCATTGCAAGTTGGTTTCTGTGGTAACTCAGCCAAGAAGATTAAGGTGACAGGGGCCCCTCGGACGTGCCTCTGCAAGTCTGCTTGTTTGGCAGACCTGAGGGCTGCCAAAAGGCCTCAGCCAGTCAGCCGTCAGTTAGACAACCGCAGGTCCAGGAAGTCAGCGCAGCTGCTGCTGGTGCTGCTGTGCTGTGGGAGACAATCTCACCGGCTCAAGTGGTATGTCTGAAACGAACGAACTGCAGACTGTGGGCAGGACGGAGTCGGGGCACGGTGGACGCACTAAAGATAGCAAGCACTTTAGATAAATTTAGAAAGCCTGCTCAAGTAACCAGCATTTTCAGGTTACACCGTTTCTTCTCATGTGGAGATGGTCCAGCTGAGGGACGCCTGTAAAACAACAGAGCACGACAGCACCAATGAGAACACACTGTCGAGCAGAACAAAGTGTGCTACCAGTGCACAAAAATGTGTACAGAATCTGTGAAGAATCATCTAGAAAAAGCGGCTGCATATGCTGACAATTAGACCTTTAGCAAAACCAGACTAAAAAATTTGCAAGGGCAGAACTGGGAGCATGTTTTAACTCGGATGTTCTGCAAGTCAAAGAGGGATGCAGCTGTAAGCTGAAACAAGAAATTGGACAAACAATGTCTCCCCCTACTGGCAGGAAACTACGGCATACATGAGGAGCAACAGCCAATGAGGAGACTGTTGCTACAGCCTGACAATTAACCCTTTACTGAGCTAACAGCCAGTGCATCTCAAAACCCACACAAATTCTTTGTGTGTAATTAACTTTAAAAAGCACCACCTTCAGAAATAATAAAGCCCCTTGAAAACAAATTAAGAACAAACTCGACTGTTGTGTGTTAAACACAGCCTGGCATTTTGAATGTTCAGTACCAGCTTCAGTGTGCAAATATGATCTGAACTATTGCAATATGCTTTCATAATTTCAAGATTTATTCTGAATGAGGTGATGCGACAACCCTGTTAGTTTAATAAACAAGTCATTAAAAGCGTGCAACCACCCCAGAGTGTAACAACACTGCAAAGAGGCCGGTAGTTTAACATCTAATTTGTCACAACAGAAAGTGTTTTTCATAGATCCAGTGGGATTCTAATGTGAGAAGTTCAAGCCATAAGAAACTAGGGATTTGGACTGTATGAAACATATATTCTGAATATTTATGCAAGTTCAAAACAATTTCTTCCCCAAAGTGAGTGCTTTATTGAGTTGTGCATCTAAAAAGGAGATGACATCTTAACGTTCCACTTCTGGTGGTGCCGAACTGCAGCATCTTTTCATGCTTGTTTAACCAAACCAATTTTAAGATAAGCCAAAATTCAGACGCAGGGTATGACTAAATAGAACCACCTTCAGCAGCAATAACATCATCAGTTTCCTGTTGAACGTTATCACACTCAAACATTATTTATGTTCATTTTTTTTCATCTTTTCCATTATATCTTTTTCACATTTATGCTTCTATTTAGAGGTTTGAAACGTTTGTTTATGCACAATTATCTTAAGGGTCACAACATTTCAAATCAGGTAGAGCTCTACACTGACTGAATCACAGCCACAAATTGATTTTATGTTGTTTTTTATATATATAATTGTGCAAGCCATTTTGTTGTGGGTTATCTAGATTTTTAGTAAAATTTTAGCAGTCAGACAGATGGCTTCACATCAGAGTCGACAGGTTGGTATACAGAGGATCATTCCCGTATCGCTGGGGATCGATTCAAATGTCAAGAATCGATTAGATTCCGATTCAGAATCGATCCCATTTGATTCAACATCGATTTGGGTTAGTGTTATTAAAAATGTTTTTTGAGCTGTTGCCTGAATTATATGACTGTGTAGTTATGCAAAATATTAATACTAGTATTATATTGAGATTCAACAGCGAGTATTAGCAGCTTATGACGGCTTCAAGGACCAATTGCCCTCCCAGTATACTGATATAATTGCTTTCAGAAACATCGTGTGGGGCAGAAATATCAAACAGATCCAGGGCAGCAAACTGATGTAGGGCCGTATGAAATCTGATTTATTTTGTCCCACATTCTGTTTTTTTTTCTTCCATTTTCTGTGTTTTTTGGTTTTAATTTCTGAGAATTTGGTTTTTAGCATTTATGCAAATGTAACCCCAAAACTATATAAATTAATGAAATATACACAATTTATGCAGTTATAACTGAAAACTTTAATGTGTTCATACTTTTAAACATATTTAAAGGCAAAAACATGGCACTAGTTATTCTGGTGTCCAACAAAACATTCCTTTTTTGGGGATAACAAAAAAATTCCAAAAGTTAATTTTATGAAGTAATAACTAAGAAATAAATAACTCAAATAGGCCTTTCAATATCCATTTAAAGTGCAAAAAAAGAAAGAAATTGCAACAGCTCATGCAGTAAACAAATACTTTTAGCTTGTCTAATTTATTCTGTCACCAGACACACAGCTTGCCATGAAGCACCCAGGATTTTTCAGGTATGTCATGACAAAGCATGTGTCTGATAACAGAATAAACCAAACAAGCTATAGTAAAATATAGATAACATGAACATTAAACTAATATAAAATTTTGAAATTTAAGCTGAAATATCCAAAGCACAGAACACTGGTTGTGCAGTGTTGTGTGCCAGCACACGGTTGACTGGACACGGAAGAATACGTGCAAGGATCACTTACAGAGTGAAAAGCATAAACGTTACAACACAAAGAGGCTGATGATCATGTACTTTAACAGCGACGTCTGTAATAATATAATTGGTGGAATAGTAATTTTTAGGGCTGGGTATTGTAAGACCCTCACGATTCGATTCAATTTCGATTCTTTAGGTATCAATTTGATTTGATATTGATTTAAATTCTTCGATATCGATTCAGTAAGATGTAGAAATACAAAAATACCTGTTGGCAATTTTTCATTATTTTTATTTTCATGCCTATAACACGTGGCATGTTACTTCACATAGAAATGAACTGAGCAATTAAACTTAGCAGCACCATAATGGCTCACTTGTGCATTTGTACTGTAGTACAAATGTTAAAATAAAAAAAATAAAACACACGACAGTTCTGTGTCAACATGATCGCGTAATGTGGTTCAAGTGTGTGTACCATCTTCTTAAAACCTTGATGATTCCACAACGCTGTACGGTCGAAGGTCCTTACAAATGAAGACGGCCACGGACTCTGTTATCTTCTGTGCGCGGACAGATCTTGGCGGTAGAATTGCAGACAAAGGCTTTGTCGAGTTGCATCTGTTTTGGGTCCACAGTTTTAGCCGTAGGTTGTTGCAGGGCATCCGTATGGTGTCGGCTTAAAGGGGACCTATTATGAAAAACACGTTTTTTTCTTGCTTTAACATATATAAAGTGGTCTCCCCTCAGCCTGCCAACTCAGAGAAGGAGTAAAGCAACCAAATTCTGCAGTGTCTGTACACCCTGCCCGGATGATCCTTCCAGTGTCATGTGACTTTTACGAGCCGTTCAGATTCTGCTCCCGTCGTTACGTTTTCCATTAGGTCGGCCTCTGCTGCGTGAAACCACGCCCACAACTAACTCCGCCGGCCAGAGCGTCCGCCATTGTTCTGAAGCGGTGGCTGTTTCAACAGCGAAGGACAGTAAAAATTAGGTTTTGCATCGACATTTACCCTCATAAAAGGATCAGTATCAACAGTACGGACCCGGCAACTGCACACAAGTCAGCGGTAAGTGGCGTTCATTTTTTGTTATTTATATTTGTCTACAAGTATGATCTTTGCATGGGCTAAGTATTTAGCTTAGCTCTGGTGTTACTCGTTAGGTAACACCGGAGCCACTCACTGTGTCACTATTAGTACATGATTCATTTGTCTTGTAACATAAGAAATGAATTAGTGTGAAGACAAGGTGAACCGTTCCCCCCTTCAGGGAACTAAAGGCTGATTTATGGTTCCGCGTTACACCAACGCAGAGCCTACGGCGTAGGGTACGCGTTGATTTAACGCAGAACCGTAATTCATGCTTTAAGATCCCAGGGAGTCGTTTACACCGTGTCATAACTGCATGCGAGCGTCCGACTATCGCGTCGAGCTGCGTGACATTGGACGCTCTGTCCACTCTGAAACCGTTAAATGGAATTGATTTTGTCGCCGACGCTCGCTCGCATGGGACACGCTTTAATAGTGTACGGAGCCGCTGCTCTTCTGCCAGAGAGAGGCTTTGTTCCCTCCCCTGCTACACGTCACTCAGGCAGCCAATCAGCACAGTGCCTCATTATCATAGCCTCCCCGCCCCTCAGAATCCCGCATAGAGAAGGTTAGAAGCGGTAAAAATAGAGACATGGCCCAGAGGCTGAATTTCTTAATTTATGTAGAAGAAAAACAAGCTTTTGATTGTTTTTAAGACATTCAAGGCCTGTTTAAAATATACATTAAATGCCATAATAGGTCACCTTTAAGTGGTTCCGCAAGTTTGTCATGTTGCTGTTGTATTTTAGTTCTGCCTGGCACAACTTACACACCACCCTACTTTTGTCTGTTTCTCGTGTTCCTTCTTTAAATGGGAATTCAAAATTAGTCCAAACTCTGGTCTGAATGATTTTTCGCTTGCCATCGTGACCATTTTAATGTTTGGTTGCGTGCGGCCACCGTCCACATAACGCAAATCATAAGAAAATGTTGCGCACAGCGCCCCCAATGGCCAAGAGGTGAATCAATTCAGAGGCTTTTCTTAATCGATATTGAATTAGGGCAGGGATAATTGCGATGCATTGATTTTTTGATATTTTTACCCATCCCTAGTAATTTTGTATTACAGTACGACGCGCTCTCCTCGCGTGGAGCCCGAGCAAGGTCAGTTTCTTAATGCAGCTGGTTGTCTGCGTGAACAGACGGGAACACAGGCTCAAATAGCAAGTATTTTCCAACCTTCCCAGTCCTGAGGAAGCTGCTCTGCCCTGTACCTGGAAGTAATTTGGTCGTTACGTAGCTTTGGCGCTGATTTCTCAGGCGGCCGCTTCAACGTGTTTGTTTTGTTCAAGAGGGCAGCGGGGGCAAGAGGGGGCAGAGAAGCGTACAGTGTCCCCGGCTTTTAGTGACCCCTCTTGGAGCATTTTCTCGAAAGAAAAGTTCATTTAGTCCAAGAAAAAAAAAAATAAACAAAACGCACATTTTTAAGCCTTTCAGCAGTTTTCAAATCCGGTGCTTTATTCACGGTACTGCTACTCTTCGACGCCATGTTCATTGTTTGATAGTTCACACCATGCGCATGCGTGAATTAAATGATGTGACTACTGGGATTCAAGTTCACCGGGCGAAAATGTAATAATGAAAAAAACGATCTTCAGACATATGAAAAGATTTTTGGGAATTAATATGGGAATCGATTTAGAATCGGAAGATCGATTTTTTCAACACAGGCCTACGTATCACCACCATTGGTTTACTCAAAATGTTCCAACATCTACACTTCGGTTAGATGAATTATTTCAGTTTAATTTTTTGTCTTCAGAAGAGAGTTCTGCTGCACGTATATTCAACTATTAAAACTAGGACACTTTCTTAAAAAAGGAACATTTATCTGTGATTTTAAAGTAAGTGGCGTGTACATGAAAACACACAGATTGAGCAGACTTGAATTTTTCTAACTGGCATGGGCAAAATTAAGCCGGTTATATATCCTGATTACTGGTATCGATCACTTGCCCAGCCCCAGCTTTGGTCTCATTTGTCCAGAAGTTGTTGCCTCTGAAGTCTTGTGTACTCCTCTTTGTGCACTTCTTTACAAACCACACCTGTGTTGCCATGTTCTTTTGAGAGAGAAGATGCTTTTCCCTTCAAACAAGCCAAACTTGTTTGGTCCATACATGCTTTCATGAACTTTAATATCAAACATGACAACTAAGGCCTGTAGGGTCTGGGATGGGTCCCTTGGGTTTTTGGCAAATACTTCTAAATACCCTGTTTGATCTTGCGGTGAACCTGCCTCGGCCCGGCAAGCAATGCCCTTTTACTCTGCAAAAATTTGCTCTAATTCTCGCTCAACCAGTCTCAAAAGTATACATACCGAACTTATCACGAGACGGCAGAAGACTTCATGTAATAACTCATAAAGGGGCCGATATTCAAAACGGCCGAGATGGCTGCAGATTATCACTAATGGCATTGAGAGGAAGGTTCTTCTGCATCCATCGGTACTTCCCCAGAGAAATCCAAGTCAATTCCAGGCGAACCAGACTAATTTCTTTGTATTTAAAGAGTAAAATAATTAGGATGGCTGGGCAGGCTAGGGAAATCCAGTCAGGGGATGACTGACAACTGTCTTGAACTTTTTCCACCTGTGAATCATTTCACTGCAAAAAGACCAACTACAAATTATTTCAACATGGCTTCATAAATCTCCCAAAACTGTTGAGCAACAAAAACGGCTCATCTGATATCATTGCTGATGTCTTACCTCCTTGAAATTGTGTTAACACACACCTGAATAACATCTCTGCTCCCATCTACCGATGATCAATTAATCAGGTGCATTTGATAAGCAGAACCTGGTTGGTACACAACTACTTACTACTACTTTTTTGTGTCAGCAACTGTAAATAAAACACTAAAAGAAAGGAACAGCACTTAATGGGCTAATTGTTTGAATAACTTTAAAGCAATGATTTGAGGCGGACTGGGAAGTGATTGTCCTGGACTATGGATCACCCATAATCTTCTACAGGGCTACGCAAGTCCTTATGAAGGGGCATACTCCACGTAAGTCACAAGGTGCAAATGAAGCTGGTCTTGCTTTTCTTGTCTAAACAGTTCATGCACATTGAAAAGGATACAAGAGGGTGTATTATGTAAAATTAAGCAGCACTTTGAAACATTAAGTACAGAAAAAGATAGTTCATCTTTTTTTAATCAAAGCATTATGGTCCTCTGCAGCACAAGGCATTCCTCATCACAATAGCTGCCCCACCATGTCAACACCTTTCTCATATTTGAAATACCTTCTCTGCCCTCCTTGACATCATCTTCCCCTGTAATCTCACCTTTTTCTAAATCCACTCCTTCAAGTCCGTCAGTCTATGTCTCTGCCTTTTTTTTTTTAAACCATCTTTCTTAATCCTGCAAGCAGACATGCTCTGCCTCCAGTAAAGAAGATTTGCCAAATTCAGACTACAATCTCTGCACACAATCAAGTAATGAAACCTTTATGCACGGCCTTGTGCACACGACTCCAACTGGACGTAATTATGCAGCTTGATGTTGAAGAAGAAGAAGAAAGAAAAAAAAAAGATTTTAGCCCTGAAATCACAATACTCGTATTTCTACCAATCAACACTACAGCACCTGACAGCAGTGAATTTTAAAAAGACAAAAAATATTTTGTTTGTACCCTCAAGTCTCAGCCACTTCAAGCACCATATATAAAAAAACAAACAGTCAATTCTTGTTTCACATTTTAAATGTTATTTTACCAGTTACTATGAAATATAATAAAAGTGACGAATCTCTGTTGTCCTATTAGCGCTGGAGAAATAGCCAAATACAGGGATAACGACAAGAAGACACACGTTTAATAAAACACCCGTCGGGGGACACAGAATATATTTAAATCCAGCTCGAGTCTGATGCTTGCAGTTAGTGGATTTGCGCCGAATGACTTGCCACCCTCTTTATATTATTATTATTATTTTTAGTGTCTCAGAAAACAAGCATGGCAAAAATGATTTTCCAACGATTAAATCTTAAACGTATGCATTACAAATAAAAAATTATAATAAATGAGTTTCAATATCCAAGTTTGTCTCAAGCCAGCTACATGAACAGCGGGAACAATGGCAGTGTGAAACAGCAATCGCTGGGGGGCCATTCAGCGTGCGACCGTTTATTGTCTGGGCTGCTTTGTGCACTGGTTACTGCAATCAGCACTTAGCACAATACTGATTCATCACAAAGCTACAAATCAGTCTAGCGTGCAGTCCGCACACCCCTCCACCAAAGAAGCGCCATCGCATTCCTGGCCACAGCTGCTTTTAGTGCCACAGAGGAACGCTACGACAGCTATCGCACCATAAACGTCTGCCGCTGATCTGCATGGAGGCAGTGAGTTTTGAGCGTCCTTAAAGTGCAGAAAATTTTATAAAAATACTAAACTGAAAATATCACAAAAGTCACTATATGCATAATTTAAACGAAAAGTGAAGCTTTAGGGAGAGGGGGGGGAAAAAGAGGCAGTACTGACCGAAAGGGTGTTCAATAGTGCAGATGTCAGCCTGAGTGCTAAAGAGGCCCCGAGAAGGAGCGCTGCATTATCTCAACCTCCAGCTATGCAGCATACTCTGCATGCAACTGTCCCCTTCGTGCAGCCAGTTCTCTTCCTTCTAGAAGCCCTTTTTTTTAGTATCTATATTTCATACATAAAAAGAACAAAGCTCTAAATCTACTGCTGAGATATGTGAAACAGCCATTACTAGCTGGGAAAAACCTCAAGAGTGGGGTGCTTGTACTGAGAAAGGCATGCAATTACTGCTTTTTTTTTGTGAAAGTGCAATGCTTTCTTTTTGTTTGCAATATCCTGTAATATTACATGAATGCCGTGAACATACTGATAAAGCTCGGGGAGCAGATAGGCTGACGGCATCAAATGCTTCTTCAAACAAGTCTGAACATGCAGGCTGAATGTTGTAAGAACACGCAGAGGAGATATTTCAAGACACAAAAACATTCATGATACGCCACTATGAACCACTATAGCAATTTTAAAATGCTACAAAAATTATTCCCAAATACTAAAAAGCAGTTTCTTTTACTAGCATCCTGCATTATACCGCTACTTAAATCTTATTTAATGCAGGCCAATTCACATTTATGTTCTCTCTGCTTAGGGGCCCAGAAAAGGAGCAGTGCTTTAAATGTAGTAAAAAAAAGAAGAAAAAAAAAAAGGGGGGAGGGGTTGGGCAGAATAGTTTCCCAGCCCTGCCCTCTCCTTTTCCCTCTCCACATCTGCTGTGCTCATGTAACCCCCCCCCCCCCCCCCCCCCCGATCAAGTGCCTCAATTCTCCACCTTCTATGCCCTCCCAGATCTGACTGTAGGAACTATCAAAACATTTCAAAAAGAAAAAATAAAAAAGGAGGAGGAAGAAAAGAAATAAAGTGGTGTAGGAGGAAGGGAGCTAGATCCCTTGGTGGTGAGCAGTAAATCACAAACACTCTGGGAGCAGCGAGACCCTCTTCAAAGCCCCCTCGAGTATGCAGAGCCCTGGTTCCTTCCCAGGCGTTCCCCCAAAGACCAACCCCAACCCCTACTTCAGCCCCTCTGCCAAGCCTCAGCTCTGATCCCATTGCACACTATCCCTTACACGGACCCTTGATCCCCCTTACCCACAGTCCCAGCCGCCCCCATCCCCCCCGTCCTCCCACAACCAGGACACAGACTTTTTTCTTCTCCCTGTGCTATATTCACATTCCCCCCAGGCTCAGCATTGCTGCCACTCAACGTGGACGTAGCTGTTCAACACAAGCCCCCTTCACACAGTTCTGCGCCTGCTCTGCAAACCACAGCAAAGAATTTCACAATTGTACCACAAAGAGCAGAAACCTGGCAGCTACAGCTGCACTTTAGGTGTGCTGAGAGATTTAAGTGCACATTCGTGCGAGCGCAGCATCTTCACAGTTGTGGCCTGAACTCAAACTGTAAAGCTCTAACCTAGAATTCAAAACGCTCTTTAAAAAAATGACACAAACTAATTTATACTTAAGGAACAGTTTCTTATGCTATTAACAGCGGTCATATTCAGTGTGTTGTGCTGTGCTCTGCACATAGAGGAACAAAGCTTGGTTTGATAAAATTGTAAAATCAGTGCTTCTTGTCCCAGTTATTGTTTTCATGCCTCGTTATGTTAAATATGTGTGACCCAGTTTGAGATTTTCAGTGTGCCAACTGCCAGAGGAAATGTCTAGTTATGGTATTACAAAACGCCTAATTTTTATCTTTAGAAATCGTATCATAAAAATAAGATTTTGTAGAAGAAAGTGTGGCAAAGGCGAACGCAAAGTCACGCGTAGATTTGGAGAAAGCTGACCCGATGATGACACAACATGAAATATGAAAATCTTTGTTACAAGTTTACCCTGTACATGAGCAAGGAAGAAGCATTTCCAACCACTTCACTTCAATGAATTCCAATCAATTATTATATTCATTTATAACTGGAACGCTTAAAGCCATCCATTGAAACATTTGAAACAAGAAAAATGAAATTGTAACCAGCTGAGGAAGTTAAACTGTCAGCCATCCTGTTACTTTACATAAATATACTTTAATCACAATGAAAGTTTGCCATGAAAATGTTCCTTCAGGCTTGAAAGGTGAAAACACAGCCATTATCGGTTAACAACTTTGCTGCGCTTCTACACAACTAGATGTATATATGAATCCCAGCATCGTTCCCAACAGTGATATGGGAATAATATTCCCAAAAGATGCAGTTTGTGGCGAAAAACAGATAATATCCACTGGTACCATATGGCTGATACAAGACACGCTGTTGTACTGTACCCTGGATACACATTCAGCCCTTAGGACCGAGCGTGGTTCGCATTCATTACATCTGGACAGTCCTGGGCAGAATGCCTTGGCAACAAAAACTCTATATCAAAGTCTGACTTGATTAACATGACTAAATGGCTTTTTTTGGTGATATTAAACCCTCAGATATAGCAAACTCCATCTGCTCCTGAAAGCTCCGGCATTCAGCCGAAAGTTCTGGAAAAAGCATGTGAAAGGGTTGTGGGATGCCAGCCAGGGAAGCAGATGGTCGGTGACATAAATTCTTGTTTATTGTGATTGCTTCTTCAAATTTTAACTGGTGCCAAAGCGAAACATAACCACAGTTTTTAACAATAGAACATGAACGTGTCAACAAGAAAACCCATTTTTTTGGGTTGTTATTGGGTTGTTGTTTTTTAAAATATTTATTGTTGATGTTCTCTTCACCATTTTCTGACATCCTCAGACTTCTTGAACTGCACAAGGAATTCCATCAGTCAAACAAAATATATAAAACCTTCCTTATCAACTAGTCATTTCTGCGTGTGATTTCTGAATAAACTCACCTTGTTCCGAGTCCGATTCTCCATCTGCCTTAGCGCCTGGAGCTACAGGTAAAGGTCTCAGAGGTCTTGGTTTTGGCGTAGGAGGAGAAATCCATTTCTTCCCAATGTACTCGACGTACGTGCCTGGGAAGTCCCCTTTTTCCTGAGTGGTTTCATTGAAGCCTGGTAGCCAGCCAATGTCTTCCGGTCTCTGCTCAAAACCATCAGTGTACCCAAGAGCCACCAGAGCTCCTTTGCTTACCAACAGTATATCCCCCAAATGCAGATCAATGTCCTCCTCCCTCTCCTTCTTGTAGTCATAAAGAGCTCTGTACTGATATCCTTCGGCGCTCATGCTGACTGCTTTACGTTGAGGTTCTTCTCTCTGGGCTGAGCTTGTATCAGTTACTGTTCACGTTTATTCCACGTGTACATTTGTTTAACAAACCTATAACAACAGATTTATTAAAGAAAAAAAAAAAAACCTAACAGGTCTTCATTTATCCACAGTTTATGTCTCTTCTTGATAATTCGCTGCCCTCTTGGTGGGTCACCCCGCAGTATGTACCCATCAGAAAATGGGCTGCAGCTGCGATCTCCAGAGTGCTTATCCAGGCCTGTAAGATGAAGAGAGACCATTTCAGACAATCATCGCCCGTTACATGTAATCTCAGATTGTAGGTTTAGTTTTAAAATGTAAAATTGATCATTTAAAGAAGCAGATAAGCAATTCTGAACGAAAGTATGATTAGAAATCGTGTGTGCAGAAATGAATCTAACCCACGGCCACAACTAGGCTAAACACAACATATAAATCAGAATCAGGTTTATTGGCCAAGTATGAACATGCCAGACAAAGAATTTGACTACGGCTGTTTCGCTCACTGTACAGTTAATAGACAAATAACTCAACATATATACATTTTTTTTAAGTGAAATTGCAGCAGTATGAGATAGACATGGTTAATGAAAGGTGCATTGTTACAGCATATGATTGAGGTTATTATTATTATTATTATTGCACAGTGATTGACTACTATGAGACTAATGGAAGCAGATGAACGCCGTTTTTTTACACTATGTCTCTTAGAAATGGTTGTGTATACACATGCAAAGGAGGATTTATCTCATTTGCATGAACATCAAAGATAAAGCAGAGTAAAATAAACAAAGCTGTGTGTTTATTAGTTATTTTGCTGCCAGTGCTTTAAATGCGATGCCAAATAAAACATTTATATACCTTCAAAAATAATAATAATAATAACAATAATAATAATAATAATAATAATAATACTACAGTGGTTGTGTCTGTTGTGTCTGGCCTTACTCATGAGGAAGGTTGTTATAACCAGTCAGCAATATAACTACTATAAAAGTAAATAATTGACCCTTGATCTTTGTGTGGCACACAGAGCCGATAAATGGCTGCTAATGTGAGACCTCTCATGTCATCGTCACTCCTCCACAAAACTGAATAGCCCGCAACTCTCTTTGGCATGTTATCGTTTGGAGTAGAAGAAGAAGAAGAAAGAAAAAAAAAACAGGAGGGCTGGAAGCAAATCTGTGGAAAGCAGTTTACTTAAATTACCTACAAAAATGTCGACGGAGCAGGTAGCCAAGCTAGCAGCAAAGATATGACCGAAATTAAGCAGAATGAAGGCGAATACAAGTCGGGAGTGAAAACTAGGTCGAGTTTAAACGAACCACGCGTGTAGGCGGTAACTAAAATCGGACACAAGGCTGGGTTTTTTTCGCTTTTAAAGACAGTGCTAACAAAGTTAGCAGGAACTCACCGAGTGTGCACGAGTCCTTTCCTCCGGAGAACGAGGGATAATCAAACCCAACACGATCTTTCCACCGGTACGGTTACAGAGGAAGACAAAAACAAAAAAAAATCTTCCGCTGGGATCTAAATCCGATTTGAAGTGAAGTACAACGTGTTACGAAACGCGGCCAGTCGACGTTGCGGCTCGGGGAGACTCGCTGTACCGAACAAATGTTCCCGTCTACGGCTCGCCCCTGGGCGGGGGGGGGCAGACAAAATCACAGCTGCTCATTGGTTCCTGTCCCCGTCAATCACAGAGTCTAACCAATCACGTAGCTGCCAGAGGGGCACACGCCCCCCTAACTTTTCCAAGCAAACGCCTATGGAAATTACATAACTAATAAAGGATCCATTTGGGTTCTATTACGAGCATCTTGTTGAATCAAACGGTTATTTTATCCTATTGTAAGATACTAATTCTTAATATTAAGAATTAGTATATAATATAATAATAATAATAATAATAATATATATATATATATATATATATATATATATATATATATATATATATATATATATATATATATATATATATATACACATACACATATACATATATATATACATATACATATATATATACATATATATATATATATATATATATATATATATATATATATATACACAGAATTAATTATACATATATATATATATATATATATATATATATATATATATATATATATACATATATATATACATATATACTATACTATATATACTATATAATATACTAGTATTATTATTCGATAATACTACAGTATCTAATACTGAAGTATTAAATACTACAGTCTTAATAGAATAGAAAATAGAATAGAATAGAATAGAATAGAATATATATATATATATATACATATATTTATATATATATATATATATATATATATATATATATATATATATATATATACATATATACTATACTATATATACTATATAATATACTAGTATTATTATTCGATAATACTACAGTATCTAATACTGAAGTATTAAATACTACAGTCTTAATAGAATAGAAAATAGAATAGAATAGAATAGAATAGAATAAGCTTTATTGGTCAAGTATGAACATGCCAGACAGGGAATTTGTTTTCGTTTGTTTTCGCTCACTGAACCCAGAATTAAATAGTTACAAACAGTAATAGACAAATGGCTCTTATTAACGTATATACAATTTAAAAGTGAAAGGTGCAGCAGTATGAGGTAGTCATGGTTATTGAAAGGTGCATTGTTACGGCACACAATTGTGGTTATTATTATTATTGTGGTTGATTAGTCTGAGACTCTATGAGTGATGAGAGTTCATCAGAGCAACTGTCTCTGAGTCTGGAGGTTTTGGCGTACAATACCTGTAGTATCACCCCAACTGTTCCAAATGTATTTCCATCACATATGAGCATAAACTGAATTTAGTTGCTTGGATACAATGTCAATTCTAATTCTAATTCTATTGTCAAGTGTAAAATATAAATATATAAAGTTATTTGGAACAGTCATAAACTTATATTTTATTCCCTATAGAACATAAAAACACATGATGAAACTGAGACTTAGTGAAATGTCCCTTTCGCATTCTGACACTTGATGGTTGAGTAGCTAGAATGCTTCATCAAGATTGGGAAAACATTTCTCTCCTAAAACTCCGGCAACTGGTAACCTCACTTGCCATTTACAGACAGATGATAACGGAAGAGGGGATGGTACACAATGGCAACAACTATTTTGAGATGTGTTGCAGACCTCAAAATCAAAATGAGCTCAAATTTGATATGAAATGGAATAACGTCTCAATTTCATCATCTGGTACGTTGTTTATGTTCCATTGGGAATAAAATACAGGTTTATGACATTTGTAAATAATTGCATTGTGCACAGTGATGCCAGGATGCTCTCCACCAGGCCTCTATAGGCTTGTATGAGGGGACAGCAGTTCACGCTAGTCTTCCTGAGAAGACTGGCATGATGACATATAGATGCTTATGGTCCTTCTTCACCTTGGCTGCCATGTTTGCAGTCCAGCTTAGGTTTGATGTTACGTGAAGTCCAAGGAACGAGCACTGGTTGAAATTACAGTCAGAAGTGCACGTAAGCCTGTTTCGGGTCAGGTGTTTTATGAATCATTACATGTCTTCTGAATGGAAGGTCTGTAAATGTTACAGAGTCACCATGTGAGAATCATGACTGTGCATGTGGGTGGCCTAATTATGGCAGGAAAATACTGCAGCAGTAGGCTTGCAGAAATCCCCTATACTGTGCTAAAAGAAACTGTAAGCAGCTTTGCTCAGGAGCAGGCCCCTATAAATGTTATCAGTGGCGATCTTCACTGGAACAAAAAAAAAAAAAGAAAGAAAAGAGGAAGGACAGTACAGAAAATGAGTACTGATGGTGTTGAAACAGTAAAATAGGAACTTCAAACTTGCTGTGGTGAAATGACAATCTTAAACAGAATGTACTCTCGATGTGCCTCACTGAGTTTCATTAACATTTCATTTGAAGATGCTTGAAAAATGCATGAAAATATTGCAAATATGAGCCAGAGTGACCTGAAAGATAAAAAGATTTATTCCCTTCAAATATCCAACCAAAGTGGTTGGAGCAGACAGCCACTGGATATTTAAATCAGCTGCAGATAATGGAAATTAATATTTGAACGACTAGACTGACCAGTTCACCGATTCTGAACGGCTCGTAGAAGTCACATGACACTGGAAGATTCAGCCGGGCGGGGTGTACAGACCCTGCAGAATTCGGTTGCTTTCCACCTTCTATGTGTTGGCAGGGTGAGGGGAGACCACTTTATGTTAAAACAAAAAAAAACGTGTTTTTCATAATAGGTCCCCTTTAAAGGAGCTTCAGGCAAGAATAAGAAATGAGACTCATTAGCGCCACGACGACCATCGGGGGACTGCAGCCAACAGCGAAGCCGGCACGGGAGAACGCGCATGCAGCATCATTTGACATCACATCCGCAGGACAGTGCGGGAAATTCGGGCCCGGAATTGCAGCGCATTTTGCAGCACACAGCCTGTTCAAAGCAATGGAAAGATATGCTAGAGGGCTCATTCTTTTTGGTTTGGAACGCTTCATCTGACATTATTACTAGAAAACTTAAAACGTATACGCATTTTTTTCATAAATATTGCCTCAATCCTGCCTCATGCTCTTTTAAATGTTTTAACAGACACAAACAGGCAAGTGCAAGTTTGAATGATGCACCACTATTTAGGTGACATTCTGAACTCGAGCTCAAAACTCAAACACTGATGTGTCAATACCTAAACTGTATGACTTTTCCATTCTATTATGAAATTATTGTTATTTCTAAATAAATACACCCTGTCTATCAGTATTAATACTATCAATTTCATTTTCAGCAGCAGAATCTGACGTGTTGCTTATCTCTTCTTCTATTTTAGATATTGCTTTCATATTTCATGCAAGATCGCAATAAAAACTAGACCCTTATATGTCCACCATATACTCTCTTTTTGATCATTAATAGCAAATAAACACAGTATACAGTTAGATAAAGTACACTAAAACACATTATGTGTTCAAGCTCAGAATACTGTGCATTCATCATGTTTGCCCTGGATAGTTTGAACGGATAATGAAAGAGAGCTGTAATATTTATGACGTCTACTCGAAATGAAAACAATTTATTTTCCCTGTGAACTTGCAGTTTGAAACTCATCTGGTGCACAAATGAATTATTGTTTTCTCTGTCAGTTACGATCACAATCACAGCTTTATAGCTATTCATTTAGAGATAAAATAAAGAAACTAGTTTTCTGGGGGAATGTCATCCAGTCATGACTGAGGTACATTCCTGTTTTACTTTAAACTTCCACAAATTTATTTGAATCAAAAGATAAAACCAAATTCAAAAACAGTAAGCGATTTCACATTTGGAAAAATGAACCCCACTTGGTTTATTTATAAGATTTGTATGAAAAGCTTGAAACCTCTCTTACACAGCCATTTAGATTAGCCTAGCACAACATCTGGGAAAATGTAAAATAAGTTTGTACAGAATCAGTAGACAGAGTGTTAAAAGGTGTTTTAAGACCAGTCAAGCTAGTCAAGGCTGCTTTCTTTCTCAGTTTTCTCAGTTTACTGTTCACAGCTAGGCTAAGCTAATTCACAGCTAATTATAGCTTCATATTGAGTATACATAGGGGATGAATTCATGGTAATTTACACATGTCTTAGAAATGAAGAAGCAACGTTTAACTGGATTTGGGTATGGGCCCCCTCTCCCTGCTATGTGCTGTGCCCTCAGTGCTGCAGGTGTGTAGTGGCCAGTGCCCTTCCTGGATTCTTTGCTGGTTCACTTTCTATCAGCCTGGCACTGTTGGAAAAACACCATTTTCAAGAACTTCTTGAATGTAGAGAGAGATGGTTCTGTTCTTGTAGCCACTGGCAACTTGTTCCATCACTTCAGAACGATGCCAGAGAACAGTCTTGATGTAGACCACCTTCTGTGAGGAGAGGGCAAAGCCTGTCGGTGTTCTTTTAATGAGCAACAAAACTTTTGTAGAGGTTTTATCAAGCAAGCTAGTAAGACAGAAAGGACAGTATTGCAGTAGTCAAGATGGTATACCCAGGACACAGTTTGCGATGTGGTCAGAGAAAGATAACTGGTAATCAATCACATTTTTTTTGCAACCTTGGAATCTTAGACGAGTTAAATTGAAAGTGGTATTTCTTTATCCAGGAGGATTCGTTGAAGAGGCAAGCTAAGATTAATGAAGGGATTGTGAGGTCATTTGGCAGTATTGATAGGGATAGTAGTATGTCACTGCATTACAGTGATAATAGAAGCCATGTGAGCAGATAAACGATAGTGTACATAATAATGAGAAGAGGGCCAAGTATCGAGACTTGGGGCACCCCTGTGGAGAGTTGGGAGGATGAGAAAAGTTGTCCTTGCTATGAAACTTTAAAGGAATACCTAGTGAGATAAGATCAGAAGCAAGAATGTGATATGTCCAAGATGCCCACGTTTGAGAGTACAGATAGCAGTATGTTGTGGTTAACTATATTCAAAGCAACTAATAGGTCTAGAAGGATAAATACCAATGACTGACACACAGCTCATGTGACTCTTCAGGCTTCGTCCTAAGAGCACCAGGGGAATATACATTAAAGGGGGGAAATCAGCCACAGATGTTGATAATGTTTATGTATCCCAGACTTGAGGCCTCGGCAGCTGAGGCCGAGGCCAAAGAAACGACTAAGGTTAACAGTCTTACAGACTTTCACAATTTCATATACAGACCCCATTATTGAGTTCTTCTTATTAGTCTGAATACAGTATATTGTTTTCTAGCTTTCCCACTTCAGCAGTCTGTTCAGAAACTCTTCATTTTACAAATCTTTGCACATCTGGTTGTATTTACATTCTGTTCTGTGGTACTGTTCCAGTACCAAAATAACCTCATCCATCTTCTCCTAATGACTATAGGCCTGTAGCCCTAACATCTCACATCCTGGAAGTCCTGGAGATACTTTTATTGGCCCACCTGAATAATCAAACAAGCACCTTCCTGCAAACTGCAGTGGGGTTGGAGTTACTACTACTACCACTACTGTCATTTAGCAGGTGCTTTTATCCAAGCGACTTACATCTGAGAGAACAAACTTGAGTGAATATCCCATCATACACCTGGTTCAATGAATCCACTGTCATTTGTGCAAAGCAGACAGCACTGTGAGGATGTTCTTCGATTTCCCCAGTGCATTTAACATCATCCAACCTTGATTACTACGTAAGAAATGCCAGAAGACAAAAATGAAACCTCAGACAAGTCAGAGTCCTGTCAACTGCAGAACCACTCAGTTGACCCTGCAGTTGTGAGGTGTATCAGTGATGGGCAAGAGTTTTTCCGTCATGGGAGAAGTGAAGGTGGTATATGAGTACCTGTATTCACCTGGACAACAGACTGGAGTGGAGACACAACACTGATACTGTTTATGAGAAAGGACAGAGCAGACTTTACTTCTTTAGGAAGCTTAGGTCCTTCAACAGTTGTACTAAGAGGTTGTATATCGTCTATATGTCTATTGTGGAAAGTACAATCACATGTACAGTCATCTGTTGGGGAGCAGCAACAAAGCAAGTGACTTCAAGAAACTGAACAAACCGATTAAGAAGGCTAGTCCTGTTCTGGGGACTGCTCTGGGCCCTCTAGACATGATTGGGCCAAGGAAGATACTTCATTAAATGAAGAAGATCATGGACAACCCTGAACATCCTCTTCACAACACAATGATTCAACAACAAAGTGTCTTCAGTCAGAGGCTTCTTCAGATCCGCTTTAACACGGACCGTCACAGGAAATCCCTCCTGGCCACAGCAATAACTCTGTCTTAAATGAAATGACTACAGCAACAATAATTTCCCCCTGGGGATAAATAAACTATTTTTGATTTGAATTGAATTATGTAAAAAAAAAAATGCAGACACCCTAAGCACTAAACCTCATTCAACACTGTTCTGAAATTGCGACAGGGTAGCACTGCTGTTCCGCTGAACAGTGTTTTGTTCCTCCTAAAATCTCATCCTGTGATACTTCTCTTCAAAACAAAGAAGACCTCAACTTCGAAGCAAATGGACAGAAAAGTATTTTGTTTTTGGACAAGTTATTGCCACTGCCGCTACAGCTGTTGCGTAAATAGTCAACAGAAGAAGACAGCGGATGGTCATTCAAATGATTATTCAAAGTCCTTATCTAAAGCAGCAATACATAATGATTAAGTAGCTTTACAGCACAACTACAACATAGAAATGAGGCCATATTTTTGCACTTTGTTGGCCAGGCGACTTGTACTTTTCAAGTGGATAGATCCTCTTCCCCCTACACATTCCCAGTGGATCAAGGAGGTAATGCAACATCTCAAGTTAGAGAAGATAAGATACTCTCTTCAAGGATCTCTCTCGAAGTTCGATGCAACTTGGCAGCCTTTCATGACATTTATCAACAATATGGAATCAAGGAATGTAACCCCATAATAAGTAGCATTATTTATCTAATTTTGCATGTATCTGTATACTTTTGCACTGTCTAATTGTTTCTCATCTCAAGAAACACTTACTCTTGTGAGGTTTAGGTCTGGTGGGCCGGGGTGGGTAGTGGGTTTCGTGTTCTACTTGTTTTGTCTTTGTTCTGTGTGATATGCAAAACCTAAAAAGACTTTGATTAAAAAAAAAAAGAAATGAGGCCATAAACACCTGGTATCAAGATTTCGATAGCTTTGGTTTGACTAACTTAGTCACATGCTAGAGATGTGCAAATGCAAAAAAGGTGTTTCCATTACACTTTTGAGATGAACTGGATTATCGACATATCTGAGAAACCACCTCATGAAACTGTAAAAAGGGTTTTAAATTCTAGGTGTTTCCATAACAGGTTTCCCTTTGTGATATTTAGGTTTTGTGCGACTCTAGTGTTATTGGAAATGGGACTACATGGACACAAATTTAAACTTCCCAGTGTACAAAGTGTAAATTACGTTACTGCCCTCATCTAACACTTGTTTTGAAGCATTTATCTCCACATGACAGAAGGGATTAGCAGTAGTACTACCAGAACCACACATGATCTGCCTTGGGATTTGACTTTGGTTTTATGCGTCATCATCCGTGAGTGAAAGCTTGTGTGGATATTTACAGCAGTTTTATTGATATTTTTAATTGACTGATATTAAGTTTCAGAATTTTACAATGTCTTAGTGACAAAGAAAGCAAGTTGGACCGCATATTTCTATTGTTCCACTAATCGTGAAGGAGATGGAAAAGAAAAATCCTTGCGTTGAATTAATTCATTTTAGTGGGGGGTTTCTTTAATGTCTCTACCAATATTTTTCACCCATGTCAGCAGTGACATGATAAATTGTCTTAATGGGAGTTATTTCATGTTTCTTCTTGCAAAAACATCAATTTACTGCATGACATAATTGTTTCAGAAGCTGTCACTACGCCCTGTTGGCATTATAGATTTTGTACTTTTTTTATTTTTAAATCCCTAGTCATTTTAAATTACTGCTCTCTAGCTACTTCAGAGGTTGAAATGAATAATTCACCAGTACTTTCAGATGACATACATTTAACTTTAGTTACATAAAAGGGTCCAACCTACTCAGCTCTTACCGTGACAATTTACAAAGTGTGAACGGCTCTTAAACTGCTTATATTCTGTCACACATAGAAGTAGGCCACAGAAAATCGTTATTTTGAAAGTTACACACTCCATTGTAATTGAAAGATATATACAGTGAGGTTAAAAATTCAGCTCAGCTCTCTTTATTTGGACATGAGGGTGCCAAGTCTGCACACTGCATTTGTTATCATAATTCAGAATATGTCCAAATTAATTTGTCTGTGTTGCATTCAATGTTTTTTGGACTCTCAGATGCTGAAGTTAAGCTTTAGTTTTAATGGCACGCATTGTCTTTAATGTTGTAACAGTAGACAAACTTGAATAATTCCTTGGTGTGTGTGTTGAGCTCCTTAAACCATTAATCTGTAGTGATTTCAGAGATCTAATAAACTAGGCTTGTTTGAGTGTTTTGAGCCCATCGGCTCAAGCGCCTGCAGTCACTGGTCCTTTACTTTTGTGAGCAAGCTGACAACTTTCACATGGGTAACCCCATAATGCTCACTGACATAAGACGAACTTGTGAAATGCATCACCCACCAACGGCTATTCAAACAGCACCCCCCACCCCCTATCCCACACCACCAAAAAAGCCAAGTGTTCTACTTCCTCTTAATGTGTTGGTTCTCATTTACACTATGCATATTTTTCTACTCTTTCCATCAGTTTTTTTTTTCTTGGAGGGGTGGGGGGGGGGGCATTTTGTTTTTATATTTTTACACTGACTTATTTAAACGTCAGATGGAAGAAATTAAGGGGATGAGCATCCAACCCATCCCAAGATTACGGTAAAAAACAGTTAATCATCAAATCTCAGTGCAGTAGGGTGGCTATTAGTCTTTAATTATATGCATTTGCAAAACAAAAATATAGAAAAGAAGTTGTAATTTTGTACATCTTTTGGTTTAAGTGATACCACCAACACTCTCTTCTTGCACTTTAAAGTTTCTGGCCAAGTCGCAGCATTCCCCTGGCATGAAAGACGCCTCTCTGTACTAAACCATCAGCTCACCAGACAGTGCAGACGATGTCTTTCTTCACTGGATTAGTCTATAAATCTTTCAACTTTCAATATTAGCCACAGTTCAAGTGCTCTCTGTTTTTAGGATTCCTGCATGTCCTAAGAGCATACAGATGTTTTGCAGAAAAGCAACAACTATGCTCCTTCATTTGTGAATCAGAAAATAAATAATTCACAAGAATTGACTACCAAAGCTTAAAGATGATGTTCTTCTCTTTTTTTATTAGGGCCCGAGCACTTACAGTGCGAAGGCCCTATTGTATCTGTAGGACTTTTCTTTATTCCTATTTTCCTTCTGACGAAAGGAGGGCCTTTTTGCCCCCCTAAACGTGCCCCAAAAGTCTTTTTAAGGGTTTGCATTAATGGCTGTGGCAAAATGGCTAAACAGCGCCCCCTAGAAAACTTTGTGCCTCAAGCCCCACAATACGGTTGGACGTACATGAACGAAAATCGGTACACACCTGTATCATGTCGCAACTTAAAGAAAAGTCTCTTGGCGCCATGGCCGAAACCGAACAGGAAGTCGGCCATTTTGAACATTTTTAATTAATCGCGTAATTTTGGCACAATTTATGCCATTCCTTTGGCAGTTAATACGGGCCGAACCGTAACGTGCACCCAGGTGTGTTATACATCAAAATGTGCGTCTCCATCCTGCATTACTTTTCTCAGTCAAAAGCGTTACCGTAGTGACGCTAGACGCCAAAAAGCGCGCCCCCACTTCATCTGATTGGTCCATATTTGATAGTTCCCCAAAATTCACCAAATTTTGCACACAAGCCAGGCCTGATATTTGATATTTAATGGTTTGCATTAATGGCTGTGGCAAAATGGCTCAACAGCGCCCCCTAGAAAACTTTGTGCCTCAAGCCCCACAATACGGTTTGACGTACATGCACGAAAATCAGTACACACCTGTATCATGTCGCAACTTAAAGAAAAGTCTCTTGGCTCCATGGCCGAAACCGAACAGGAAGTCGGCCATTTTGAATTAATCGTGTAATTTTGGCACAATTTATGCCATTCCTTCGGCAGTTAATACGGCCCGAACCGTAACGTGCACCCAGGTGTGTTATACATCAAAATGTGTGTCTCCATCCTGCGACGACACGTATTACTTTTCTCAGTCAAAAGTGTTACCGTGGCGATGCTAGACGCCAAAAAGCATGCCCCCCCCTTCATCTGATTGGTCCATATTTGATAGTTCATACTTTCTGCCATAACTTTTGAATGGTTTGATATAAAGAGTCATGGGTGGTGTCATCAGACTCGGTATTGAGTACTTGACCTTCATTGGCATGAATTAGCCCCGCCCCTCCTTCTGATCGGTCGATATTTTATAGATCCGATTTTGTGCAATAACTTTTGAATGGCTTGACATAAAGACTCGTGGGTGGTGTCATCAGACTAGGTTTTGAGTCCTTGAACATAATTGCTGCAAATTTGCCCCGCCCCTTCATCTGATCAGTCGATATCTGATAGTTCCTACTTTCTGTCATAACCTTTCGTGGGTGGTGTCATCCACTAAATGTCCAGGCCTGAAGACATCTTCATGCAAGTCATACAAGCTTCCACTGCAGCACGCCTGAACGTGCACAAGGGTGCGAGGGCCCGTTCATCACTGCTTGCAGCTTTAACTATTATTGTTATTGAAGGTAGATATTGGTTTTATTCTAGCGCTGTCTGATAAATCATACTGTTATCAGTATGTTGGGCAACACTAAGTATCCCCTCCTTCCATAGGATTTAAGAGTGTAAATGACAGCCAGGAGCTGTTTGTCATCAGCCCTTGATTAACGGATCATCAGCATATGTCCGCACTTCTATCAAAGTAGTCATTTTTGTCCAGAGCATTCAGATGTGTATTAACACAATGCCAAGAGGGAAAGAAGTAAGCACTATCATTGGAGCGGCAATTGTGGCTGCACACCATGGGAAGAGTTATGTCAAGTTTAATACCTAGCAGTGAAAAAGATTAGTTGCCCATCTTACCAAGAGGGGATGTCTCAGTAAAACAGAAAAAAAAAACAATTAAATAAACAAACTAATAAACAAAGAGCTGCTAAGTATTCAAATCCATTGTACCACAGTTAAGAAGACTGGTCAATTATGGTTTGTTTGGAATGGTTGACAGAATACAACCTCTAAGATGTCTCTGCTGCAGTGTTTGGGGAACCTCATAGAACCTCAAAACACATAGATGGAGGATTGATAATTAGAGGTGTCTTTGCCTGGACACCTAGCAATCATTCTGCAGACCATGAACGGCAGATGTGAGGCCACCTGTCTGACAGCTAAAGCCTCTTTGAAACTGGGTCATGTGACCGGACAAGGATCCAAAGCGCACCTTCAATTCTATATCCCAATACATTAAGAATAAACGAATGATGGTTTTGGAGTAACCTGGTCAAAGTTCAGACCTCTACACAACTTAAATGCGGTGGCGGGGCCTTAGTATCAACAAAACAAAACTAAAAGCAATATTGTTAAATAAATTAAGAACTCAATTCAAGTTTGTGCTGCTACAGATGGATTTACAACCTGATGCACCCCCCTTTAAATAAATAATGGCACAGTAAAAAGAAAAAGTTATATGTTGTTGTTGGAGGTTGCTTTTGTCTAAAATGAAGACTCACAATGATCAGATAATTTTTATTGCACTAAAAAATAGGATTAGAAGAGGGGGAACGAAGGTTTACACAGGAAGCAGGACTGGGTGTGTGCGTGTTTGGGTGTGTGTGTAAAATCAACATTAATAATTTAAATGATTTATGTATTTATTTAATCATCTTGGTTGGACTCTTTTTGCACTCTGGAGAAATGTATGTGTATGTACTCCACATCACAGTCTCTATTGGGCCATATTCAAACCATAAATTCAAGTTTATATTTATCGGAGGAACATTGGTTTCCATGCCGCACTAACAGGACCATGTTTTGTAAAAACAAATAACAACAATCAACGACCCCTGCCATCGACCCCTGCATTTACATCCACGTGTGGATTTAGCAACATTGCATTCGTAACAACAGTTCTGTGCAGTGAAAGGTTAAACTAAGGGAACACCCAGGGTACGGTACGAGTGATTATGTCACACACAAGCTATCCTGCGGTAGTGCTGCAGGCAAATACTGACAAAGTCAGCTCTTAAATGTGCTCAAATGATTCCAAAGGTCAAAACATTGCTGTTGTGTCTCTCTGCGGTTTACTAACCGCTCAAAGTTCCCAACATCTGGGAAAACCCACTTGTTACATAAAAAAAAAGAAATACAGAGTGAATTCACATTCAAACTGAGGGGAATAACAACAGACAGCCTTTTTTTTTTACAGGCCTACTATGTAATTTGACAATTGACTCAAAAGCAGCCGAGACAACTGTTAGCTATTTCAACAGTATCTCTGATCGATTGAGCCTGGAAGATGTCTGGAGTTGATCATGATGGTGCGTTAAATTTGAGCTTCTCAGTCAGAATTTCAGAGTTCCCTGTAGGAAAACTGAACCAACTCAGTCTCAGCAGAATTCAAACTGGCTGCTCTAAGCAACAGTTGCAAGTATAATACCATCATTCCATCCATCCCTTAACTTCCATTTATCTGAGTTTGGGTTGCAGGGGCAGCAGCTTAAGCAAAGAAGCTTTGGCCTCCATGTCCCTGGCCAAGTCTTCCACCTCTTCTGGGGGAATACAGAGATCTTTACAAGCATGTTGAGAGACGTAATCTCTCCAGCATGTCCTGGGTCTACGCTGGAGCCTCCAACGACAGGACATGTCCAAAACACCTCTGCAGGAAGGATACCCAAAACACTTCAACTGGCCTCTCAGCGACTCTAGACAGAGTCCCCCCCTAGAATGATGGCGCTTCTCATTTTATCTGTAATGGAGAGTCCAGCCACCCTGCAGACGGAAATTCATTACAAGTGCTTATATCCACTATTTCTTCTTTCAGTTAAGACCTATAGTTGACCTAAAGTAGGAACATAGAGCGATCAAAAAACCAGAGAGCTTTGCCTTTTGGCTGAGCGCTCTCCTCACCAAAACAAGTCGGCACAGAGCCAGCATTACTTCAGATGCTGCACCAATCCACCTCGTCCCAAGCCTGGAAAGGGCATTGCACCCTTTTGCAACTCAGAGTCATGGTCTTTTGCTTCTGACTTTTTCGTTGCACATATACAACATAATGATTTTCTACGCAACATGGTTGCCACACAGGAAGAAGGTTTCAACTCCCAGCAGGGGTCTTTACATCTTCTTGTCATGCCTGTGTGGGTTTAGTCAAGGTGCTCTGGTTCATTGATGGTTCTTTCACCTGAAGAGAGCTGGGATGAGATCCAGCAGATCCTGGTATAGATAACAAATAGATGATGGTTTTCTATAAACTTTTAATACCACAACTAGCTTGATCAAAACAAATGTTGGTGATTTTCTTACAACCAATCTGAGTTGGATGTCATTCCCACCTCCAAATGGAGGATAGCACAAAAATGCATCTGCACTAGAATGTTTTCTTTTGAAACAGTAAAACCTTTGTTCCAGTTGCCCCTGGCATCCACACTACACTGATCATTTTAATCTTTGGAAACATCAGCTGCAGCCCCGATCTAAACCAAAACCCTTCGAAAACAATGGGGCAGTTGTACAGGTTCGCTCCACGATTTGCACTTCTGATTTTCACAACGTACCCTTCCATAAATCCACTGAAACTACATCTTGTGACCATCACTAGAAGGCAGGCAGATGGAGAGAAAACAGCGAGCGCTTCTGTCTTTACTGCCCTTGGTATCGCCTGCTCTGCAGCCAGTAATTATCTTTGATAAAAGTGCATGTCCAGGAAGGAAACCACTGCATTTGCAGCAAATCTTATGTCCAGTGGAATTTTCATACATTGGCCGTGTGGCAGTATAATGTTGGTGGAGATTGTTGCCCACAGAGCTGAAACGTTAGTGTGGATGCAAACTGGTTCTCATTTGAAGGCATGTTTTGTAATAACCAGACACACTAGTGTGGATGTTGCCGAAGCTTCTCTCAGTGGAAGCAAAACAGTTGATATTTATGTTATGAAAACAGAGAGAGATAGTAAAATTTTTTTTATATTTACCAAGATTTGGTTCAATGTGCTGAGAACGGGCAGATTAAAAATAAATTAAAGACCCTGAACATTGTTTTGGACTGGTGAATATAAAATCAATCCAAACCAGAATAACAGGGGGGAAAGAAAATAATACATAGAAGGCTTGGAACGGATTTTAATTCAAATCATCCCACATGAGCTACAAAACACATGGAGGCAGCATGATGGCATGGAAGACTTCCACTGACACCGAGTCCCTGGTGTTTATTGATGATGTGGCAGAAGACAGAAGAAGCCAGATGAATCCTGAGTTTTACAGGCATATGACATCTGCTCAGATTCAACCAAATGCAGGGAAGCATTGTGAAGGACCGTGAGGAGAATAGTTCCTACACAGCACTACCTAAAGAACACCACGAAACGAGCTCAGGAGTTTTTTGAACATTCTGTCACGGTTGTGTAAACCTGATCTGAGGCAGATTAAGGTGTATTTCACTTCCTGTAGATAAAAACTAAATGCGGAAATGACCAACAGCAACATCTGCAGAGAAGGTCTGGGAAATCATCACAAATGAGGAAGTTCATTGTTTGGCGTTAGTCAAGGGTGCCAAACTCCAAAAACAAAAACTTAATTCAATCATTTGCACATCTCATAAACCTAGATTCCATCAACTATATAACACAGAAAACCTGTCAAATTTTAAAAGATAGACATTTTACCCTTTCAGCATGAAAATATTATTGCATTTTGAATTTACAGCTGAGGTAAGCCATTCTACACATTTTCCAACCCACATAGAGTGAAAGTGCTGGTGCCCATGTCATGAGTACACAATAAAAACAATTACAACGAGTAAAATGAAGACAAAATCCAGTTTTAGGGAAGAGCTAACTCATCTTATTTTCTGCTGATGTTTTGTTTCAAATATCAACAGAAATATCAGAAACCGCTTATCTTGCGTTTTGAGCTGTTTTGTGCAAAGAAGAAAGTATTTTGAACATTTGACCTTCCTGAGTTAAGGGTCATTTAAAATGGAGTCAAAGTGCTAAACTTTTCTTTTGGTCAAACAAATTGAAATTTGAAGCTTGTTTTTGGAAGCCATGGATCAAAAAGAAGGACAGGGATCTGTTTCACAAAGCAGGTTTAGTGAAAACTCTGAGTCTGTTAACCCTGAAATGAGGGAAACTCTGAGTTTTCCGTTTCACAAAGGGAGGTAACTCAAACCAGAGAAAGAGAGGTAACTCTAGTCTGTTTCACAAAGAGAGGTAACTTAAGCTCTCGGTCAGTTACCGTAGTAACAGACTCTCTGAACCTAACCTGGTTGCTAGCAGGTTTACTTCAATAAACCCTGAGTTTCTCTCTGTCTCGTCCCTCAGTGGCGTCAATTCAGCCAATGGGCCTTTACGCAATACGCATCCGTTTTCTGCACCACGGACAAGCGGCAGAGTTAGAGAGCAGAAAAAGCGTATCTGAAAAACGCAATTTAACTCATTCGGTTCATTTTATTCACTATGTCAGTGCAACAATATCAAAGGGACATAGGAGTTTAACTTCAAACAGTTAAAGTCCAAATGCAAAAAGGAGAGGGAGGGAGAAGAAGAGAGAAAGAGAGAGAGTAAAAAAAGTCAAGTGTTGGGAAAGATAATACCTAGTGAAATCCATCATGTTGTTCTGATATGCATTTGTAGTTATTTTATATGTATTAAGTAATAGGATAAACCAATACAAATAGACACAGAGTAATTCCATAAATGTATTAAAAAAAACATTTACATTTTCCCCTGAAGCCGTGGCAGCTGCCGTACCCAATTGACGGCCCTGATCTAAATGACAATAAAATTTCATTCAATACCATTGCATCTGTAATATTATAAGACAGTGTACTTAAATGTTAAATGAATACTGCATTCAAACTTACACATTGACTGCAGAAACTTTCTCCCACGCCAATTGTCTCTCCTTTACTGCTGCAGCTGTGTTTTTTTTCCGAAATATGCTCTCATACTCGCCATACGCACGTATTAACACTTCTAAATCCAGTGGCGTGAAGTATGTGGATCTTCAGATGCAAACTAATGTCTCCTCAAAGGGATTTTGTAAATTGAAATGTTAAATAAAGTTAAAAAAAAAAAAAAAAAAAGTATGTGGATCTTTTGTTGTCGCCGGTTGCCATGGTGACTCGTCGAATCGGGGCTCAATAAATGCTGGCTTTTTATAGTTGTGGCGCACGCGCTTAACTCCAGGTGAAACTACTTATAGTTGAGTAAATTAACTCTAAACCGCTGTTCTGGAACCGAAAACTCTGAGTTTCCGCTCTCAGAGTAGATCAACTAAGAGTTCAGGATTAGACTCAGAGTTTGTTGAACCTGCTTTTTTTGAAACGGACCCCAGGGCTGTTACTTGGGCTCAAAACCCTGCATCTCTGGTGTTATGGGAAACATCTGCCCCGAAAGGTACAGGTTTTAGAGTAACATATGCTCCCATCTGGACAACATGTTGTTCAGGGAAGGTCTTGCATCTTTCAGAGAAGCCACCTATTCCAAAAGCATGGCTCCATATCAGAAGAGGTTGGGTGCTGAACTGGCCTGCCTGCAGTCAAGATCCTACAGGAGGCAAGAATGGAGGTATATCTTCCAAAACTCCAGGAACTGGTCCCCCAAACGTGAGCAATGTGATGAAAATGATGCTAAATTGTGGTAGATTTTGCTCTATCCCACATTTTCTGAGACATGTTGCTGTCAAAGTCAAAAATACTTCAATGTTTTTCTTGAGATGTCCATTTATGTTGCTGCACCTCATTTTTAAACCTGCTCCCAAGTTTCATGATGAATAGTGTATACAGATCCACAACTGTACTTTCAGCCCAAATTAAATGTATTAGCGTAAAATCACCAGGTTTTGGTAAACAGTTACACATATAGAGTAAATCCTGCTGCTGTAAACCAAAGAAGAGTGAAGAAGAAGAGGAGGATTTTTTGTGCCATATGTTGGCTAAAAACAGAACCAAAAAAAGCTCTCTAACTTCTGCCTAACATTAACAAGACATGTTGGGGGGGAAAAAAGCTTTGCAAGGTGATTAATGAATAATGTTGGCAAGCTGTAGAGGAGACTTCTGGGAAATCAGTGGCACAGAAACATGAACTATCATTAAAAAAAAGAAGCTCATCTTTTTATCCCCCCCACCCCCCGTTGCAGATGGGCCTCCTGCTCAAAGATCATTACCAGAAAAATATATGGTTGATTATTTTACGGCATCTTTAAAGGCGCTCGTACGGCTCAATCCCCCCCACCCTCCCATGTAAAACCCAGGCCCCGACTGGAGCTGCTAGCCTGAGTGTCTTCTTTGCTGCATGCTGTGAGGGCCAGATGTGGTGACATGTCACACAGGCAGACAGGGAAAAAAAAACAAAAAAACGGGCCACATCATGGGGAGGAGCAGCGCAGAACTCGCAGAGCCAGTTAATGCAGCACTTGAGGCTCTCGTTTGATGTGCACGCACAGAGAGGAATGACCCAGTTCAGCAGTGACATGTTTACGGCTGATGAGCACAGGCCAGTGATTTAGCTCGCAGAGATTGCAGCCTTGCTTCAGGGCCCTCTCATTTGGAGCATTTGGGCTTGAAATCGTTCCGAGAGTTGAGACATGATTCCTGATGGATTGAACTTAAAACTCCTCCGTCGAGTCATCCCAGTTTTTCTCCTGGACTTCTGTCTTTATCTTTTAAACATTTCACTTGGCAGCATAACAACACCTGTCTATCTGCTTTTGCCCCGACTGACTGAAATCAGTTTAGCTGGATGGTTTTTAGAGGATCTGCTCAGCTACCGAACATCTGGGTCAAATATCAAAGGTACTAAATGCTAATGATGTCGGTAATGTCTCACAGCCCAGTTTACGGGATAAAGACCACGTCATATTTGTGCAAACCACAGATACACATAAAGTTTCTGAGATGAGGACAAGGCCTTCTCTAACACAACAATATGAGGCAAACATGAAAGTTCAACACGAACAAGAACTGATTTATCATCAATGAACAACAAGGTCAAGTCAGTGAAGAAGGTGGTGAAATGACTGTCAGATCTGGAAGTCTGAAATGTGTTTTGCTTTCAATACATTTTGGTTAGATTTACTAATATTAAATGTTGTAAAAACAAAAAAAAAAACGGAAAAAACAACACATTCATGCTTTTCTATGTCCGCGCTTAGCAGCATCTCATCAGAATAAGGAGGTATAGGTGGATGGATGGATGGATGGATGGATGGATGGATGGATGGATGGATGGATGGATGGATGGATGGATGGATGGATGGATGGATGGATGGATGGAACTTGGCTGCATCTTTATATCTTTTTGAGTAAAATGTGTTGAAACCAGCCTGAACCTTTCACCTTGTGCTGTCAGGAGTCAAACAAATTTAGGAACAGATTCCACTAAAACGTATAATCTTCCAACACTTTTACTGGAAGTTAAAATAAAAGTTGGCATGTTCTCTCTATCATTCAGTCAGCATGCAGTGTCCGTCTCACAAAGTGTAGAAGGTCCTTCAGGGTTTTCTCAAAGGCTCACATGTACAAGGTTTGCTGAGGCCAACATCCACAATGATGTGATCCATTTTTCTCTCCACAGCAAAACATTGCTTCATAGCAGCCTAAAAGACTTGATGTGAGAGCCAGACCTTTTCCCCTGAACTTCATGACATCATCAAGATGCATTTGTGTAACTCATGAAGTGTTAGGCAGGCATAGGCAGAGGTGACAGTAGGGTGAAAGTCAAATTCTTGCAAAAGCTACCACAACTGCTTTGTTAGCTTCATACATTCAAATATGATTAAATGAATGAATAAATATGTATAATATTTTGGTTTTCATATGCAGCTCTGGCACTGTAACCTGGAAACAAACAGAGGAGGTGTGCCCAGTCCTTTATGCTATAACAAACATTGCTCCTGCCAATCACAGACACGTGGAGGGTTCTTGCTTGTATTGTTTGTCTTAACAGAGACTGTATTCATGACTAATTTGTCTCCTGCAGTGCAGTGATGACTGAAAAGAAACAATTTCCTGCAAGCTAAGACTAGTTTATGCTTTATCCACAATGAAATTGGTAGCACTTCGGTGTGCTACGCTGTACCCTGACGTAAGCTCGGTGGAAAGTAAAAATGAATAATGCTCAAACGTTATCAGCTCCATCTCACATAAGATAAGCTTTAATTGCTGCGTTGCTATATCTGAGCGATGTATAGGAAGTAAACAAAAGGAAGCTCATGACTGCGAGATAACAGTAAAACAAGGGCAGAGAAGCAAGATCATAACTAAGACGGGTATCATCACCCCACGTGACCCCTCCCTCACCACAACTAAGAGACAGAGTACCTTCTGAAAGTGTGCTAGTGCTTTGTGCTGTGCCACAAACAATGTCTACTGGCACCATCAATGAGACCGATCAGATGGTGTACAGCGCAGTAGCAGTACTCCTAGAGATGCTTGGCTACAGGCTCAACACCGCAGGTACCAATCAAAGCCCTCATTGAGTGCACGGACAGAGGTGGGCCAGTCGTCTGAACAGTTCAAAATTAAAATAACTCTCAGTACTAGAGGAACTGGAATCTGCCTTGGCTACCCATCGGAGAAGATGCACGTCACAAGCAGAAGCTCAGAGAATAAACAGGATGTTCTCCACCACACCACAATGAGAGACACCAGCAGTTGGGGGTATACAGAGGGTTGAAGGAAGACTTGGAAAACATGTGGAAGGTGAAGACAACATAGGTCCCAGTGGTAGCTGGAGCTATGACCTATACTGGGAGACTGGCTCCAACAGTCCCAGGAACAACTTCATACAGTATATATATATATATATAGCAGACCTTTAACAACTAGTGAAGCTGTATGTGAGCATATTATGGGTTATTTAATGGGCTTCTTCATACTAGCCTTCCCTAAGTGCCTGTGCGGGGATTGCCTCTAACGGCTTGAATTATTTATTTATACCCCCCCCTGATGTGAAACAAATTCAGTGGACTTTTTTTTTCTCAGTCAACGACCAGGAAACCCACTGACCCTTCAGTAGCTCGTCTTCTTTTAGGATTACTCTCAGCAAAACAGTGATATCAAATGTCCCATCATTTTGGAACTACACATAATGTGAACATCAAGAGGTTGCAAGTTCAAGTGTAATAATGAGTCTCAAGTCCTCTGGTTGCTATTACATCGTGTCTAAGGTCATGCCTAAGTTGCCACAGGGTCTGCATGACAGCCTGAGCATATTCATTTTTTTTTTCTGATTAAAGCCTCTGATGAAGAGGCTTTGCTCTATAATTACAGCTAACCCCATGGCCTCTCTTTGTGATGTTGTTGCCAAGGCAACGGCCAAATTAAATATGTCTCAGAGGGGAGTAAATATACCCTTGCTCTAAATATGTAATCTTGTTTGATGTGTTTGCCGCAGAGCTCTCCCAGTGAAGGAGGAAATCATTCACAGAGATTGAAGGGGCAGAGGGTGAGCCCAGTGTGTGCTTTTTTTTTTTTTTTTTCCTCAGGACATTGATAATATGGTTACAGAACCATGACGAATGGAGCTGAATGGGATTTTACGGAATTTTATGTGAGAGGCATGGTCTAAAGATCAATTTCCATCACTATTCTTTATCTTCAGATGATCATTGTTCTTTTAATTGATGGCCAGAGGCCAACATGTGATCCATGTTAAAGGAAAATTGGCTTAACAAGTTGATAAACCTGCTAATAAGAAGCATGTTGGCAATATGTCTGCAGAGATAGCGCTGGGATATTTACATTTAATTATCAGAATTTCCTAGAAAAGCTATACTATTTTAATTTCTACTATACTTTCTATACTTGCATTGGCTTAGAAGCAGTCGGAGCTCCGCAGTCCAAGGATGTTGTGATGTATTTGAAAACCCACTTATGTTAATACTCAGCCAAAAGTTACTGATCTCTCGTTTAACCCTACGCTTTTTATGTGTAAAAACAGAATAACATCATAGTTTCACCTTGTATTCATACAACCTGAAATTATTCTTTTAATTGAGCCATTGTTTATTTAACAAAAATAAGGTCAAACATTTAAAAAGGAGGGCAATACTAAGTACCCCATTATTGCTGCCATGGAAATTAGGAGGGTAAATCACGGCCGGGTCCTGTGAATCATCAAGCCTTGACCATCAGCAGGTGTACAGATTTCCATTAAAGCATATTCTTTGACAGTTTGCTGGTCTGGAATATTCAGATGTGTGCTAACACATTGCCGGAGTTATAAAATCAATAATCGTCTATAACTCCCTATGTTATACCAATTTCCTATCAAGGGTCACAGGGATCTATCTGCTGGATCATATCCCGGCTCCCTTTGAATGAAACTGCCTCTGGACAGGTTCACGGTCCATTGCACAAGCACGGGGTGAGCATCCACGCAGGAGGGCTCCTGCTGGGATTTGAACCAGGAATCCTCCTGCGAACATGCCAACATGCTGTATGCTATAAAACCATTTCCAAAACAGTTTGAAATTCAAAATTTTACAGTGAGAAAGATTATTAAAACAATCATAACACAATTGGTCAAATATGCAATAGTGCGCACGTGCATGCTCCTTGGTTGGACCAAATAGGCAGATAAATCTGAAACGATGCTCTTACACACTTCACTGTACTTTATCTTTTATTTATTACTGCATTTTTATCCTCCTTATACCCAGACTGTGGCTGGTTATGGTAATGTATTTTGTCATTTCGTTTATGTGTATTAGCCCAGAGAACCACGACTTAGTTGTACCGCTGCACGATAAGGAATTTGATTGATTTGATTTGACATCCCAGAAAACCTACTCCAAAATCAGCCTATGAAATGATCAGAGAAATGTAAAAAAAAAGACGCCCAGGACCTTAAATGAACATGTAATATGTTAAATATTTGGCTGTAATGCCCAGCGGCTATATTTACCACTTTTGTGACCACAGGCTTTGGGCACATGGTAGACATAAATTTGACCATCAACTTTTAAAACAGGGTCAAAACAGAATAGCTAAGCAATAAATGTTTAATGGCTTTGGGATGATTCAGTTTAAATCCAAACCTCAGCTCACTTGAAATGCTGCTGTTGGACTTTAAACAGATACGTGCACAAGAGAAATCTTAACGACAAGAAGCAACGCTGTAAAGACAAACAGTGCAAAATGACTCCTTAACCATGCGAGAGACTGATAAAGCCCTACAGGAAATGACTAATTCAAGTCACTGAAGCCAAAGGTGGATTCAAAATGTACATTTTTTTGGATTCACTTCACATTTGTTGAATAAATAATTGCATTGTCTGAGGTTGTATTCATCCAACACTGAGACAAAATACAATCAGAGGATTTTAATTGTGTTTTTACCCAGAAAACAGCGCTAAAAGACATGATAGTAACCTCTCCACACATCTGCAAGTGAATGACATGTGATATTTCATACACAAGCACAGCAGCTCTAAAATTGCACCGTGGATGGTCCCAGGATGTCCGTCTCCACTCGTCCAAAGACACACACATCTCTGTTTCACCCTCTGCACCGACGTGGAGGATCTGTCCAGCTATTTCTCACCTGCATTTCAAATTCGTCATCAACACACAGCGAGGGCTTCAAACTGTCAATTTGAATTACACAAGGGGGCTATAAGATCTGGCTGCAAATTGAATTTCCTGGTAGAAGCTCATCCATCTGCCTGTCACTGGCACTGCGGGTTATGCTGTTGCAGTTTCAGACAGATTGTAAGATAAATTCGTCTTCTCTCACTCTGTTAAAAAAAAAAAAGTTCAGCAGCTGTTTTTGGTGAATGTGGTGGACATCGAGGTTAAGATGCATGCAATCCCACTACAAAATTATTCACACCAAAGAGGTTTTATGAACAGAAATTAGAACATTATGTTATGAGGCTCATCATCTTAGGTCACTTTGATGGATATAAATATAAAAGGAATTTAGTTATCAGTTTTGAAGCAAAGGAATGGAATATTTTAGATAAACTAATCAAAATAGCGTATGTATCTTATGTCTTATATAAAAACTTCACAATTTAAATAGTTATTCAACATTTAAATGATGCTGTGTTTATTGTAAACAATAAAGCAGCACAATAGCAGCTAATAACGATTTTGACTTGGAAATCACTTTTAAATGTGCCATTTCATGATCATCATACAAACACGGAAATAAAAACGGAAAAAACTGGAAAAAAAGAGCAGATTGTGATGGTAGACTTGAGTAGATTTGATTAAAGGGATCCATCTTTCGCTGTACAGAAGTCAACTTTATGGCACAAGGAGGCAAAAAGGGCAGTAATAATGACTGCTGAACTCTGACAGCAGATGGCAAGAGAATTAGAGATCGCACGAGGACCTGAGGAGAAACAAGGCTTTAAATACATCACTGAGATAGAGGGCCTGGCCTCTGGAGAGCAGTTAAAAGAGGGGGTCTGAACAACGAGCTGCTTCTTCCACCCAGGCTACACATTCAGTTCCCACCACGAGCTTAGGTATCAGTGTACAGGACATGGCGAAAAGGGCACTGCATTGTGTATGAGGCCGACCATCTGGCGTTGTACAGAAAAGCTGGGAACAGGGAGGCCCCGCGGAGCGTCCGCAACACAAACACAAGCCACGGCGGTTCACAGACATCAGGACTTGTCGGTGGGTTTCTCTCAGCAGAGAAGGCTGGAAGCATTCCCTCTTTAATAATTAAGTATGATTTTTTTTAATTTAAACATTAAACTGAGATGGCCTTCTTTTAAGTGTGCTAAAACTCCTGGTCTTGCTGTTAGAGACGCAGCATCATTCAATTCATCGCATCTCAGACACAGTTGAGACTCAAAGGGCTTTAAAGGTAGACAGGCAAGTAGTTATATAAACAGAGAATATTAAAAACAGGACTAGATTCTCGCTACCAAACCTTGACGTGACCGCAGGATTTCATCTCTACTCTTTTGCAGATGATGTGGTCCTATTAGTTTAATCTTCAGCCGGTACTGAAAGCGTGGATGAGAGTCATCTCCAAGTCTGACATCAAGATTCTCAGCTGGAGAAGTTCAAGGAGAACCGTTCTCCGGGTTTGGGATCAGGTGTTGCTTGACATGATCGGTTGCCAGGGTGATGGGTGATGTTTTGTCTTTTCCAGCTCCCAAGTATAAAATAACTTGTTTCTAATCTTCTTCAGCTCACTCCGGACTGACGGTTCATGTGACCGGTTGCTCTGTGTGGCTCCATTCAATTGAATGTTCTTCCTCTTTTCATTAAACTTCCGAAAGACAGCTGAGGTATCCTGACATTCTTTTTGAACAACAATTTTTGCCACCACACAAGTTCACATATCTTGGTGTCTTGTTCAACAGTGAGGGAGGAGTGGAGTAAAAGATTGCCTGGTGGATCCTCACGGGGTCTGCGGGGATGTGGTCCCTGTATGAGTTGACCCCCACGTCACACACTGTGGGAGGTGACCAAGAGAATTAAGTAAGCTGCAGAAATTAGTTTCCTCCGCAGGGTGGCTGGACTCTCAATTAGAAAAAGGGTGAAACGCTCCCCCATACGGTAAAGACTCAAACGAGAGTCACAGATGAGACGTTTCAGGCATCTGGTTGGGATGACTCCAGGGGGAGGGAGGTTGTTTGGGCACGTCCAACCAGGCAGAGGCCCCGAGGCAGATCCAGGATGCACTGGAGAGAAATTATGTCTGGGCTAGCTTGGGAATGTCTTGAGATTCCCTTGGAAAAGCTGGAGAGGGATTGGGCCTTCCTGCTTAGGCTGCTGTCAACGGACGGACGGACGGACGGACGGACGGACGCATGGATGGATGGATGGAGGGATTGATGGATGGAATTACAAGCAAATTTATTATAAATCTTTTCTTATCCTTTTGGGTTCTTATCTAAGGTGTAGAAGACTGGGTTTGAGTTTGCAGCAATAATGAAAGTGTGTAATGCATAAGAGTGAAAGAAAACCAAGCAAATAGACCCCTTATTTTTAACACATTTTAGTAAAATCTCAGGCTGGATTTTATGTGAACAAAAAAAAAGAAGAAATACATTTGCAGCTATTGATGAGCATTGTTTAGATTTTTTTAGACACATTATTAACAATGGAAGTTCTGCTGATCCCTCCCATTAAAACGTCTCTCAACTGTCAACGGAATGCCAGAAACCAAACTTGTTATTTCGTCTGGCTTCGCCGTGCAGGCCGGGACAGCTCTGCATGACTGGGGGCTCAGACTGTGTTTGCAACCGGAATAGACCAATAAAACTGGATCGAGCATTGTTTGACATACAACATTAAATCAGCAGCACAGTCCTCCGCCAGGGCATGACTCACTTTATGAACATGGCTCTTCAGCGTTTTATCACTCCTGGAAGACACATTAAAAAAATATTGCTGCTCACCCGCCCTCGTCTGATCATGGCATCAATCTCATGCATCCACTGCTGTATCTCTTAATCCTTATCAAATAATGAGAAAAAAGTCTCTATTCTTTTCAAATCTGGAATCTGATCTGATGCTCTCAGAAAGTATAACGCTGGGCCTTTTTTTATTCTTTGGTACAGTGGCATTCATATGAGATAGGTTTTTTTTTTTTTTAAATAATGTTGGTACTGCAGTGCATAAGGGTGTCCAATTCCTTTATAAAGCGTTCAGTATAAGCAGTAAAACACGGTGGAGGTTTCATCATGTTGTGGGGGGCTGGTTCGTAACAATGGTGTTGACTAATTAAATCTCATAAAACCACATTTTATTCACAACAGAGCATATAGAACATAGAAAATGTTGAGAGTGAGACGTCCTACGATTTTCATGAACAACATTAGTTAATTTTGAATTTGATGGCCGCAACAAGTATCATAAAAGATGGGACATGTGCAGGTATATCGGGAGAAGTGGGTGGGACTAATGGCGCTTTTGCATTAGTCCCGCCTCCGCCCGGCTCGGCTTGGTGCGGCACCGTCTTGCACGTTTTCACTAGGGGCTGAGACGGGTAGAGCCGCTCCAAGCGATACTATTTCTGTAACCATTCTGGCGAGGTTCTTTGCGGGCTGAGCCGGGACTATTTCTGACGTCACCACCCTCCGCGCCACTGATTGGTCGGGGGGCGGGGCTGTCAGACGTTTGAATCAGGAAGCGGGAGTCAGCGCGAGAGCGACCCGCGGCTCGCAGCGATTTTATTATAAAGCACAAAACGTCTGTTTGGTGATCCAACTCTGAGGTGCAGATGTTCATAAACCTGGTGGCTGACGAGAGAATTAAAAAAGGGATGTAGACGGGCTGTTTTACTCTCAGCCGCTCGCGGCTCCAGCTGATTTCTGATCAGCGCCGACATGAACAAAGCGGTTGCGCAATCGAGTACGTCACAGCAGCTTCACCCAAACCCCCCCACTTTTCACCTGGCTGTGGAAAAACAAACGGGTAGAGGCGTGACGAGCTGAGTCGGGCTCAGTAAGTCGTAGTGCAAAAGTGCCATAAGTTACTAATTCAGTGAAAAAAAAATATTTCTAATTTTTTTTTTTTTTCTTCAAATAAAATTGTAAAAACTTCGGCTCGACTCATTCAAAGACCACCTCCTACCAGGACTTTCGCTTGCGATGCTGCTGTTCCACATTGCTCAGCTTCAACACCAACAATGCCCTTGCTCGTAGAAGGTAAACACGGCTGTTGGTGCCATCCACAACCACAGGTTAAGGCTCCGTTGGGCAAAGAGGAAGCCATATGTGAACATTATTCTGAAACCGCACCATCTTCTCTGGACCAAAGTGTCCAGTGATCTGACGGATCCAGATTTCTTTCTGCAAACCGAGGACAAAGAGGCTGCATCTCTGACGGTGCTGGAGTACATTTGTGCGGTTGAGTGCAGGCAGTTTGTTTATCTGGTTTTGGTAAACATATCCTCCCATCCAGACAACAACCTTTTCAGGGAACATGCATCTTTTGGGAAAATGAAGCTGAACTACATCTGCATCCATTACAGTAGCTTCCTAGAAGAGGCTTCCTCCATGTTTACAAAAACCCTTCAGTTTTATGCTTTAAAAAGGACTCATGGGGCTGATAGTGCCCTTTGAATTGGCCCTCTCTTGGGGCAGTCCCATATCTGATTTAGCATGAAGAGGACAGACATTAGCCGGTTCCAGTCCCTGTTTACAATCAGACATCCTGTGCCTTCAACTCTCTGCCAAACTCATTAAAAAAACTCCTTTCTGATATTGGAGGAGTCCCGTGTCTCACCCGTCTCATAGAGATTATAACATCGCCTTCTGTACATCTGGAAGGGCACCCGCGGTTGTTTAATATTAACACAGCATTCAACACAATTTATGACACCGCCTAAGCCCTTCTTTAAAGTGCGAGTTAATGTTATGCTCAACGATATCCAGAAAAACAAGAGCAGTGAAGACCACAGAGACGACTAAGGGCCCGATTTACTAAGATCCTAAATAAAGAGTACTAAATTGCGTGTGCACTGAAAAAGTTTGCGCGTGCTGTTTGCGTGTGGTTTGCGGGTGATCAACTAAGATTGCGTGCGCAATTGATAACAGGTGCAAACAGCAGTATTTAAATGAGGTGTTGCGTGTCTTAAGGTTTGCGAGCGCAAAATCTGCGCCATGGAGAGTCTGGATGGAAAGCACAGTCACAAGTCACAAGTGCAAAATTAAATTTGACGAGTTGGAGTTAGAGATATTAGTGGAAGAGGCAAATAAACACATTCATGAACTACAGCAAAGAAATTTAAACATTACCAAAAGAAACGCAATATCGGAGAAAACCTGCGCTATAATTAATACAGTTGGTAACACAAAAAACGGAAAAACGTCTGGTTTTTCACATTTCAATTTTAGGCACAGATCAAAAATACGAAATAGAAAAACGGGCCACAGGACTGAATTTGATTTTAATATTTAATTGGTCGGGTTTACGTGACCCCGCGGTGCTCGGCATGATCTGAGGAGAAAAAGACGCTTTGATTCATCTATTTATGAGTTAAGTTTTTATTCAGATGTCCACAGTATATTGCAAATATTATATATTATATAGCAAACACTGACAGTAAATGTGTGACAGACGGGACCATCATATGGCCGTCGATTTAACGCAGAAGCATAATTCAGGCGAAGCTGCAGTCTGCCTGCGCTGATCACTCACACAGCGGGTCGGAGCGGATTTGGTCATGATGTTTAACCTGTGTTTTGTGATTAATAAGCACGGGTTTTAATTAAATGTAATTTACGAAGGATGATTTCACGTTCAATAAGATAAGTAATCAATAAAATACAAAGTTTTGGCACAAAGGCTTGGCCTGCTTGTGGGCGAGTGGAGGGGGGCACAATAAGAGAAGGTGGCAAGATAAGGCGGAGAACTAAAGAAAAAGTGGCCTTTAATAAAACTTGTGCAACCATTTTTAAAATAGCATGCAGCAGAATAAAGACTCTCTCTCTGCATATTCTTTGATTTTGGATGTCGCCTCCTTGCCACAATAACAGCAGCAGCAGATTAGCACCTTCCTTTCAAACGTATTAAATACAGACGCAATCACAATACGCGCAATTACTTTCAGGCTTGGTAAATCTCATTGCGCGTGGTAAATGGAGCAATTTGCATCTTCCCCTCCCAGTATTTAGGATTTCTGCCGGGTACGCCCCATATTGATTATTCATCAGGGCAAAAGTACTAACTGAATTGCGTGTGCAATTTTGCGCATTTCAGAGACGCAGTCGTCTTTGTACGCTGTTAGTAGATCAGCTGGCACTTTGGTTTGCGGGTGCTGTCAAGTTTGCACAGGTTTTTACGCACGCAAACCTTTAGTAAATCAGGCCCTAAGAGTGGACCAGTCAGATTAGGTTTTTGCTTGACTTGTTATGGAAAAGAGTCCAAGAAGGTCTGTGGCATGGGGTAGATATATGGGACAACAGCTGGCTTGTAGAACTGATGCCATCTTGTAAATGTAGTAACATGAAGTGTCCACCAGGGGCAGGCTCCAAAAACCACTTCAATGTCCATCAATGTTGTTAATATTCAACTTTACAGCAAAAATAAACACATTTACAGCCGTGTGTGAATAATGTTTTGGTGTGCGTAGCTAGATGTCACATTCAACTGTACATTGAGTTAATCTTTATGAACCTAACCAGGTAAAATGTACACAGTAATCGCTCGTTTTTCGCGGAGGTAACATTCCAATATGAACCCATGATAGGTGAAATCTGTGAGGTAGTAACCTTTATTTTTTTTACAATTATTATACAAGGCTTCCAATTGTGGAGATCAGCACCGCCCCATCGCGACACGACTAATTGGATTTGAACGGGAGAAATTGAAAAATGATTATGAAAAAAAAGAAATACAATAAGTACAGTAGGACAAATTGTGACTCGCGCATATTTCACTGCTCTTCTGACTGTGCTGCTGCATCCTGACTCCGCTCTGTAGCGTCTTTTTCTCCTAAAGCCCGTGGTGCAGGTGTGTTTTTTCGAGATAAGAACATAGTTATGGGTCGTTGTTTTCGCTCTTTTTTTTCTGGGCAAAAAGATTCTTATGAACCGAAATGCCACCATGGATTATATCTGAGAACTGTAATGAACGATACATCAAAGGGTCTCATACTCGCTGAAGTTCATTGGCCATTCTCACCATTGTTGCTAAGCGACCAATGTTATTGACACACAGGGAGTGAAGAAGCAGGGAGACTATTTAGCCAATGAGAATGCAGAACACAATGCAAATCCATGAAGCAGCGAGACTGTGAAAGGTGAACTGCGTTATAGCAAGGGATTACTGTACATAATTCAGCACGAGTGTTGTAATCGATGGTGTAGAAGGACAGCTGTTGTCACTTTAGTCACTTGATGTTTTTTTGTGAACTTGACAGCTGTGATATGAGCGCAAAGAAAGCAAAAAATATATTTGAAAGATCAAACGATTTGTTGTGCTGTTAACCGTCCTAATGGACCGCTGCAGCCGACTCTGTTTGGGTACAGAAGGGTCCAGGAGTGAAGTCCGCCAACCAGTTGACACCCCTCCGTCCAGTGGTGTACCGGCCTGAACTGCTCCTGACCTCCGTCCCTTGCCTTCAGCCAGCTTTGCCCCGACCAAACCAGGATGGCTCAAAATGGTGTAGACCGTGACCACAGCCCAGCCGCTGCTTTGGCAGGCACCATTTCAGGTATCGTTTTGAAATGACGACTGATATAAGGCAAAAATAAGGCAATGTTAGCGTCATTCATTCGCATGAACTAATTTTAAAGGGGACCAATTATGAAATTTTTTTTTCTTGCTTTAACATATATAAAGTGGTCTCCCCTCAGCCTGCCAACTCAGAGAAGGAGGAAAGCAACCAAATTCTGCAGTGTCTGTACAACCGCCCGGATGATCCATCCAGTGTGATGTGGCTTCAGTCCAACAGTCCAATAGAAAATAAAGCAATGGAATTGATTTTGCCGCTGACGCTCGCTCGCTCGCATCGCATGCAGTTAGGACACGGTAACTCCGCCGGCTGGAGCTTCCGCCATTTTTTCGTAGCGGTGTATCGCGTCATTCAGGCAGCCAATCAGCACAGAGCCTCATTATCATAGCCTCCCCGCCCACTCAGAATCCCTCATAGAGAATGAGGTTAGAGACTGGGATGATAAAGACATGGTTTAGAGGCTGAATTTCTAATTTATTTAGCAAAAACAATCAAAAGCTTGTTTTTAAGACATTCAAGGCCTGTTTAAAATAGGTATTAGATGCCATAATAGGTCCCCTTTAAATGGCTACCTAGTGGTAACTGAGGTAAGATAGGTGTGTCACAACTGCCTGCCAGGCTTGGTTGTTCAGTCCGTTTTCCATGTTTGGATCCACCAGTGTTGGGTAGAGTCAGTTAGGAACAACATAGCGAGTCCGGGTCATTCAATTTTGAGCTCCTGTTGATACCAAGTCCCAATTTGATCATTTGGCAATAAACAAAAATGAAAAGAGAAGGGGCTTTATCCTTTCAGTCAGGCAAAATTCCCAAATTGCAGAGAGTGAAAGGGGCTGAAGCGCAGCATTAGCGGCTGCTGGACTAGGTTGAAGCTTACGCCCACTTCCACTGACAGTTAAGGATGAACTCAGGGGTCGACAATAAAGATGGCTCACATCTGCTGCAAGGTCCAAATGCATACAGATGTGCCTTTCACGTTTGGCCAGATTAAGGTACTAACTATTAATATATACTGTATGTAGATGGCTGTTTAAAAAAAGGCAATAAATAAATAAATAACATAATTTAAGGGGTTTAAGTCCGTGTTGGTGAAGTTACGTAGCGTGATGTCTAAGCGCCTGACTCTGCGTCATGGTTACCATCAAAGAGCTGGTTTCCCTTTGCTCTCTCCACCAGCTGCATTGTCAGATCCAACTCCTGGACTCCTGTTTCTGGTCAGGAAAAAGCTGCTCGTGTACGTTCACGATTCCTTCAGCCACAACAAAGCTGCTCTCACTCATGTCCCCGCTTTGAGCTGTAACTTCTGCAGGAACTCTGCTGAGGATGCAGCCTGCTTTTTTTAATTTCTTAGATCTTTTATTGCTTTTTCTTAGTGGCTCAGATGAGCTTCCTTAACTCCTTGTTTGGCCTCAAATCACCAACATAAGACTGTGTTCTTCCGGTACTCCCATCTCCCTAGGAAAAATAAATCATACTTCATCTCTGTTAAACACATACATGCTTTTACTTCCCAGTCTTTCCACTTCATATGTTTTTATTCTCTTGGCTTTTTTAAACTCTAAATCCATCAGTAAAGCACATAACATGTCTTAATTTAAGATTCTGACGTTAAGTGGGTAGATGCCTTCATGGGGACAGGTAACAAACCCGTGATGTAAGCGGGGTAGCTGTGGTCCTCGTTAGGTTTTACCACTATCATTATAAATATGCAGAGGTGGAAAAAGTACAAAAATATTGTACTTAAGTAAAAGTACACATTTTCTGCTTGAAAATTACTTAAGTAAAAGTAAAAAGTACCCATTAAGAACATTACTTAAGTAAAAGTATAAAAGTACTTCAACTTAAATATAATAAAGTACCAAAAGTACATGGTGTAAAATGTACTTAAGTACAAAAGTAAAAAGTACAAAGTACAAAGTACAAAGTACAAAATTCAAAGTACAAAATTATTTTCAGAATGAAGAATCCAAGAATTTGCTTACAACTCTAAATAATGGTGATATTATTCTGACCCCTTTAGCGTTTGTCTCCATTAGCCCATTTTAATTTCTCCCTTTGCTCATCACTGCTGCTGTACCCCATTGGCCCCGCTGACAGGTCCACCCCCAGCCTGTAGTATGCAGTGACAACATTAAGCAACCCCAGCTGATAAAGGATGAGACTTTTGAACTTTTAAATGCCAAAACCACCTTAGAAGGGGTGGAATCAAAGAATGGTGCTCATGGACACGCGTCGGCTGCCGCTCAAGGCTGATTTATGGTTCCGCGTTACACCAACGCAGGGCCCGTACCCTACGGCGAGGCTCTGCGTCGATTTAACGAGGAACCATAATTCAGGCTTCAGTCCTAATCGGTACTCGACGCGACGGCGGTTCCCCCGGCCTTCCGGGCCGCCTCTGCGGCGCAACTCTCCCGGGAGCTGCGGCTCCTTCTCGGTATATTCACGGGCCCCCCTTCCTTCCCGTCCGCCTTATGGTTCCGCGTTAAATCGACGCACACTTTACGCCGTAGGCTACGGCGTAGGGTGTGCATCGCCGCGTACCCTACGCCGTAGCTCTGCGCCGGTGTAACGCGGAACCATAAATCAGCCCCCGCTGTGCTGTTCTTTAATTTGTAGCGAGTAACGACGTGTCCAATTTTAAATGTAGCGGATTAAAAGTACGATTTTTTCCTTGCTAATGTAACGAAGTAAAAGTAAAAGTACAGAAAAATGAAAGTATCAATAAAAGTACAAATTCTCAAATATCTTACTTAAGTACAATAACGAAGTACTTGTACTTCGTTACTTTACACCACTGTAAATATGTAATTGTATTCGGATGCTCTCGTCTCATCTACAGCAGTTTAACGGGGGATGAAGAGACGAGACGTAACCGGGTCCCGAACCAACGGTTTGGAGGCAAACAGGCCAAATAAGGCCCTGATTTACTTCCCTTAAACCTTGATGACCAATATCTGTTGGGTAGATAGTTGAAGAGACTGTCTTCTTGTTAAAATGGTGCTGGATACAGGGATTGGTTCCTATCATTTATACAGTAGATTAGTCTTGGAGGTGGTATTATTTTGTTAATACTGTTCAGCTACAGCGCAGAGGGAATCCCCACGATTCTGTAACTTTTCCTACTTTGAGCCTCATGTTTTCCAGGGTATTTCCCTCCTTATTTCCAGGTTGTTATTTTCAGTGTCCAACTAGTCTTTGAGGAACAGTTTGTGGTATGTGTTAAAGTAAAATCAACAGCGTAACAGCAAAACAAGGCCCCGTCCGTCGCTGTGTAGCAGCAGGGCAGATACTGATTTGTATTCCAGTTCATGAGAAATACGCTGACTTCATGCATTCATCGCATAAAACGATCAAGAAGTCTGTCGTTTTAATTTGCCACTCCCTCGTATTTCCCTACTCTGCATCACACACAGAGAATTCTATTAAATCGAAGATGCCTCCATGTCAAATCTGATTAGTAGAGTTCTGAACGTCTTGGTCTGAAGACCAAATCACTTTGCTTATATTTTAATGCCTTGTTCCCCAGAAAATAACAGTTTTAATGAATATTTTCGTTTAACATAGATTCGAACATTTTACCGGAATAGGCATCTGGCGTTTGCATCATCTGATGACCTGATGTGAGTGAGAGGCTTTTCAGCAGGAAACTTTCAGGAACATTGGACTGTGTTCTGGTCAACAACTGAGATTAATCACTCATTAAAGAAAAGTGTTTCCTGCAGTCCTTGTGTGAAATAGACTTTTATTATCGTTATTACCATTACAATGTATTCAACGCTTTTTATTTGTATCTTTAAATGGTTAATGTGTGTTTCTATCTACAATCCCAAGCAAAGTTTAGCATTTAGCACTCTTTTTAGCACTCTGTTTCTAATCTTACGTTTCTTTCTTGTTTACATGCAAAACAAAAAACAAAGAAACATCAGATGATAGTGGACAAATACAACGTCAGATAAACAACTATACTTAAAGGAAAGAAAAAGGGAGGGGGGACAGGAAAATGTGGTAAGTAATACGTACTCTGCATCATCCATAGGATTTGGGAGGGTCATTTCTAGCCAGATGTAGCGAATTATCAGCTCTTGATGGTAAGCAAACCTCTATTAAAGCAGTGGTTTTGGAAATTTGCTGGTTTGGAGTATTAACATGTATGTTAACCTACTGTCAAACAGGAAAAAACACAAGCATTGCTCTTTGAGATGCAGTGGTAACCCCACGTCTACAGAAGGGGTAATTAAACCATTTCTGGTTCATATGCAAGTGAGCATCCGACAGAATTCATGACCAAAACTACAAATCAGACCCCAAATCTTTCACAGAGGATGTTGAATGTTAAAGTACACAAGGGCACGAATAGAAGAACATTGAACAGGTGCAGTTTGTTTGGAGGAGCTTCCAGGACAAAGGCTCTTCGGTCTGAAAATAAAAAATCACAGCAATAAAACATCAGTCATGTGACAGAACAATGATCCCAAGAACACCAGCTAGTTTACATCTTGCTGTTGTTTCTTTGACTATTTATTTTAGGAGAACACCCATCAACCTGTAACTGGTGCTACTGGAGGGGAAGCCAGAGTTACCAGAGGGACCAGAGGAGACTGCAAAATCCCGTTTAGAAAGAGCGCATTTGGGCAATCGGTTTTCTCTTATAAAACAGCACCTGAGTGGAATAACATCCCACAGAACATTAGAGAGTCCATTTCATACAATGTCTTCCAATATAATCTTAGGAATTGGTTGATCGATAATCAAAGATGTGAACATTGATGTGTATATCGATGTGGGGATGAACTGTGTATATTATAAGGGTTGAATTATATATGTTATATGTTATTGCTGATGTGTTTGTACTTGTGTTTGAATCTTTTTTTTACTAGGTACTAGCCTATTATTTCTGGCAGGGGGACTGCCAATGTAAACTAGCCTTTTGGCTACAATTTACATTTTATTTTATAAAATGTTTCTTAATGTATGTTGTCCCTCTCTAACAAATAAAATAAACTGAAACTGAAACTGAAACCAGAAGGTGTTTTAAAAGTCACTTGAGTCTCAGTCCAGCAGTAACTCAGCTGAGCAACGTCATATTTTCAGATTCGGAGGCAACCCAAGCAAAGGTTTGGTGAACGGGTTCCACCTCCAAGTGAATGGACACATTCAGGAGTTCGGATGTCACATGTAAACTTGCTTAATTAATCTTGAACTGTGGGTGTTGTTTTGTCTTCAAGTGAAAATAATCTCATACATGCCCGAGGCATGCAAAAAAAAAAAAAAAGAAAAAGGACGAAGCAAGAGGACTTGTGTTGTGTTAGCTTTCATTTGCACGCGGGGCTTTGATTTGGACTCATTCGTGTGTCCCTTTGCCTTGTAGGATTTGACGCTGCACCTCTTTTGAAAAGTGCTGCTTTCTTAAGGGTGTATACTCAGATGACTGTTGAGCTATTAACCCCGAGCGAGCTGCAGAGCAGCGCCCCAGTACGTGGCATCAGAAGAGTCCTTTCATGACCTTTTCCCATACGGGGGAGGGGAAATTGCTGAAACAGTGTTTGTGCGAACCGCTTGCTTTTTAGCGATTGTACAAACATGAAATGAGTAATTGTGTAAATGGACCGTTGCTTCTATTTGTGTTCTTGCAAGATTGATTTTATGCGTATGTAAGCTGTGAAAATACGTACCGTACAAAAAAAAAGATGCACATGTGCAGCTTGCAAAGAATAGGAACAAACGTCTTCAAGCATCTTTGTCTGCAACAACACTCGGCCTCCGGTAATGAGAGAGTGAACACGTCTCCACCAAGCTGATTATTGCACAAGCCTATAATCTGTGAACATCTGCAGCTTGACTGTCGCCACCGGTCCCCGCAGCGTGAGAAATCTGCCAAAAGCAGATTTGTCTACTGTCTCTTAGAAGAATGAGCCCTGTTTCGAGCCAAATGTGGTGTTGCTCAAGGAACTTAATTGAGAAAAAAAAAGTTCTATGATACGCTGCACTTTTGAATTGTAAAAATGTGAAGATCAAAGCTCATTTCAAAGCTATGGTTACTTTGCATTTCGAGATTAACAAGAGGGTCATGTGCAAAAGTAAGCGCCCCGTTTTTTTTGTTTTTTTTTTTAAAGCTGTGTTTTGTTTCCACTGGGCCATCATTTGGAGTTTGACCGGGTCCTTCTTAATTGCTGTTTTTCAGCAGTTCTCGTGTAGATTTGTTGATGTGTCTAAGATCATTGTGATCTTACATGAGCTCATTTCAACCCAGCTTCAGTGAACTCGGTGACTGCAAGGTGTCCAGGACCCGTGGCTGCAAGACAGTTGCGTAATGCCTCCGGCGCCGTCAGAGCCAGATTAACGCAAAGGCAAACTAGGCATGTGCCTAGGGCCCGATTGACAGGGGAGGGGCCCAGACAGAGGGACAAAACATTTTTTTTTTTTTTTTGTCTGCACACATATTAATGGTTGATAACATGCCGGTAAAAACCTAAGGCATATATATATATGTGCATTATTACTATATTTAGTATGCATACATATATATACGCATTCATACGCACAGGGCCGCCGCAACGGGTGTGCGAACCGTGCGACCGCACGGGGCCTTTTTTTTTTGTTTTTTTTTCCCCAATTTTTTTTTTTTTCTCGTTTTTTCCCTTATGAATATCAACAGTCACGTTCCAGACCTAAATGTGTACTAGTCTGTGCATATCAATATGTGCAATGATGCGTGTGTCTGTTGTTCAATACAACTGCGTCAGACCAAGCGCATTGACACAAGGTGCTCTGATCCAGATGGGTGGAGTTGGAACAAACTGTCACACAATGTCGAGAGAACGAGACAGATTCTGGAAAATTCCATCAGGGGATGAAAAAGGAAAAAAATAAAGAAAATGGAAGAATTTAATGCCTCTCTGAAAGGCTCGTTTGATACATTTTTTACAAAAATCGCCATTCCGACCGGGTTTCAAGCAGCCGTGGGACCCCGCATCGAGGCAAGCCCAATGATGAGGCAGGGGAAGGTATCCAGTATTTTGCTAATTGGAGAGTTAAAATTGCGCATATAGACACCCGATCCGACCCGAAAAACCCAAAAATTTGGGTTTTGACAAAAAAAATCAAGAACTAGTCTGATAGACTGTTTAATATACAACACATGACTTATTTTGGAATACAAAGAACCAACTTGACTATGACTATGCTATGTAAATGTGAATTAATTTTTAAGATTAACTTTGGTAAGTTTAAGATTTCAATTCATAAATAACATCGATGGAGGGGGGCCCAAAAATCACAGTCTGCCTAGTGTAGTCCATTTATTTAATCCGGCTCTGGGCGCCGTGCTAGACGGTGGGGCTGAGGTGTTGGGTTTGGTTTTCACCAGACATGGTGCTGGGCATTTATGCGAAGCAACTCCACTTTGGTCTCATCTGTCCATAGGACATTGTTCCAGAGGTTTGGTCCAGTAAACCCTTCCAAACCAGTCAAACCTGTTTGCTGCTCTCCTATTTGTGCTTTCGTGGACTTCAACTTTTAACATTCTGAGTGAGCCTGGTAGAGTCTGAAATGTAGCTCTTGAGTTTTGTGGTATGTCTGATAGTCAGGGTCTGATCTTGGGATACATTTTCAGGGACATTCACATGGGAAGATCTGCAACTGTCTGGAATGTTTTCCACTTATAGATAATATTTTTACTGTTAGGCAAGGCAAGGAAAGTTTATTTGTATAGCACATTTCAAGGCAATTCAAGCTGCTTTACATAATAAAAACATGAATGGCAAAGAGGGAAAGAAGTAGAACAAGAAATATGTGCTACAGTCCAGTGGAAGAATAAAGACTTGTTAAGCTAGTTACAGTTTAGTACTGAAATTAACATGGTTTAAAGGAGCTTGAGGCCGGATTGTGGCAGGATTTATGAAAAAAATCTGTATACATTTTAAGTTTTCTAGTAATAATGTCAGATGAAGCGTTCCAAACCAAAAAGAATGAGCCCTCTAGTGTATCTCTCCTTTGCCTTGAACAGGCTGTGTGCTGCAAAATGTGCTGCAATTCGGTCCCGAATTTCCCGCGCTGGGCTGCGGATGTGACGTCACATGACGCTGCATGCACGTTCTCCCGTGCCGGCTTCACTGTTGGCTGCAGTACCCCCAACGGCCGTCGTGGTGAAGGGTGGCGCTAGAGAGTCTCATTTCTTAAAAGGAGCCTCAAGGTCCTTTAAAGTTCAATTCAGATGGTTTAAATAATTCAGTCAAAGACAACAAATCTGTTTTTAACCTTGATCTAAAGGAACTGAGGGTTTCAGCGTTCCTGTAGTTTTCTGGAAGTTTGTTCCAGATCTGTGGAGCATAAAAGCTGCTTCTCCCTGTTTGGTTCTGATTCTGGGGGCAAAGAGCAGACTTGAACCAGGAGACCTGAGAGGTCTGGATGGTTAATATGGCATCAAGTCTCTGATGTATTTTGGTCCTAAACCATTCAGTGATTTATAAACTAACAGAAGTATTATAAAGTCTGTTCTCTGAACAGGGGGCCAGTGAAAAGATATCAGAACTGGAGTGATGTGGTCCACTTTCTTAGTTCTATTGAGAACTTGGGCAGCTGCATTCTGGATCAGCTGTAGCTGTCTGATTGACTCTTTAGGCAGACATGTGAAGACACTGTTGCAGTAATCAATTTGACTGAAGATAAACGCATGGATGAGTTCTTCAAGGTCCTGCTGAGACATTAGTCCTTTGACCCTGGAGATGTTCTTCAGGTGATAGAAGGCCAACTTTGTAATTGATCTTAATGTGTCTCTGAAGGTTCAGGCCTGAGTCCACAACCACACCCAGATTTCGGGCCTCATCAGTGGTTTGTAGCTGAAATAGCTGAAGCTGTATGCCGACTCTTAAACCTTCTTCTTTTGGTACAAAAACAACTACTTTAGTTGTGTTTTTGTTCAACTGAAGAAAACTTATGGGACATCCACTTCATTGATTTGTTCCATGCATCTACTCAACATTTGTATGGGCTCATTGTCACCTGGTGACATTGGAATTTAAAGTTGTGTGTCATCTGCATAGTTATGGTAACTTATCTTGTTGTTTATTATTATCTGAGCTAGCAGGAGCATGTAGATATTAAATAGGAGGGATCCTATGATGGAACCTTGGGGAACCCCACATGTAATTGTCATTGAACACCTTGATAAGGGCAGTCTCTGGACCAGAAAAATCGGACCGAAAAATGTCTAAGAGGTTGGTCAGAGTTAAGAAGGTATTAAACTGTGTTTTTTCTGTAACCATACTGATGAACGGAATATTTGTGATGGGTTTGTAATTTTGCACTAGTAACTTGACCAGATTGTTATTTTTCAACAGTGGTTTGATGATTGCTGTCTTCAAGGTCTTGGGGGGACAACACCTGACAAAAGGGATGAGCTCACTCTTTGAATTAGATCAGATGCCATGACGGGTGAAACTTTCTTGAAGAAAGCTGTGAGTAAAGTATAGAGACAGCACAGAGGAGAATTTAGCTGATCCATAATATCCTCCAGGTTTTTGTAGATGATTGGTGAAAATTGTGTCATTTTGTCTGAGTTGTGTTTTGATTGGAGACAGCACTTTTCCTGCACTTGATGTTGATGTTTCTCAGTAGAAAGTTGTGGGTAATTTTTTTCATTTTTAATTTGTGACTCTTTTATATTTAATCTTTAATCTTGGGAATCTGTGCACTGGATCGCTGTGGCGAAAGAATTGCCCTAGTATTGCCCAGAAATACTAACAGCTAATGTTTACTGGGTACAATCAATTACATATTGGGCATAATTACTTTTAGAGGAACTGGAAGTGTATTGTGTGGCTCTGACTTTTCCAAATCTTTCTTGCATACATTTAATAAGTAATTGGGAATGCTTAAATATAACAACTATAAACAACAAAGTTCAACAGAACAGAAAAATGTTTTGAAAAGCCATCAAATGCAGCCATGTCAGCTGTTTCAACACATCTACTGACGCTACGCTCTGTTTGCTTAGAAAGAATCCTGACCCCTTCAAAACTGCATCAGTAACTGCAGGCATGTGATCTATGCAAACGTTTGCTGTAAAACATGTAAATATCTGATATTTTTCCACACTTTTATGCAGGCTTCTATTAAACAGTAGCTCATTGTTGGTCTGGATCTCCATCGTGAGCTGATGAAATCAGCAGCTGTAAGCTGTGGGTTCCTGTGACTGCTAAGACTGTGCCATGCTGGCAGATCAACTGAGGCAAATCCATTCTGCTCCAATTATGAGCCAGAGCACTTTACACCATTTAAGTGCATTACCCCCTAATCAGTGCACGGCTGTACTTGTTACTACATGACTTTCCTTCATAGGTAAGTGCTTCTGGTAAACCAACGGACTGCCTCTACAGGCAAACAGAGGTCATTTTAACTTTGTATCTGTGCAAAACATATATAAAAAGGACTATTTGTTCTTACTTGTAAGTCCTTAAAAGTCAACTACCAATGTTACGCAAACGACTGTCAATGGGCACAAAAAGAGGAGAGTACATAGCCTCTGCTTCAAGGACTTGCCCATTTTGTCATAAATATAAGCATGCTGATCCAGTTCTGTATAGGCGGAGGATGGTATAAATGCGGGAAAGCGGAGGAAGGACATCCCACAAACAATATCTACATTAACTACAAGTTTTTTGTTTTTATTTCACCTTTATTTTACCAGCTAAACCTTTGAGAAAAAATTCTTATTTGCAAACAAGACCTGGTCAAGGAAACCAAGTTCAAGTACTCCCATGAACCGTGCGCAATCATGTTATACTGAAGCTGCTAAGTTGCTCGCTACCGCCACAGATGGCAGAAATTGGTATTACGAGACTGGAAGGACCGAAGCTAGTTATGTAGCACGATAATTCGTACTCCCTTGCTGTTTCTGGGTTATTCTGGGATATTTTAATGTAGCCTGTGATACAGAGCTGATGACATTTCATGGTAAAATAATGCCAAAAATAAACTTTTTGTAAATAGCTCAAAGCTCATGACTCTGCTTGACCTATCAGTAAGTCATACCACCCCTCAAATGCAGACGAGCCAATGGCTGCTGCATCAGTTGCACTGGAACCTGGGATGTTGCCATCTGAGATGGTGACAACGGTAAGACGAGGTGCCTCCTGCCTGCTGTAAACTTATTACCAACCATATCTATTTCTTTTTTTTTCATATCCTTCCACAGCTCCTCAAAAAAAAGGGGATCCTTTCGTGTCGAATTTTGTCAAAGAAATCTCACCACAAGATTTTCACATGTTGCGGGGGCTTTGCAACAGGTTAGCCTGACTGTCTACAACTTCTATACATTTCTGTCCATCCATCTGTTAAGTAATTTCCTTCTGCCTACTCAGGACTGGGTCTCAGCTGCAGGACAGTATGAAGCCCATTCCACACATTCCTCTCACAGCAGTGTTTTCCAGCTCCTCCGGGGGGGGGGGGGGGTTCCTGAAGTGTTGCTAGGCCAGATAACAAATGTATGTATGTCCAGTGATTTCTGGGTCATCTGAACAAGCCCACATAAAACCAACAAAAGAGGCATTCTAGTCAGATGTCTGACCGAGCTAGACTGTAACAGATGGATGTAGGCACCGAGACCTTACCTCGTGATCAGTGAGCTCGCATTCTGTGGCCTCGAGTTGAAACAAAAAAAAAAACGGAATAAATTAGTATCCACAGTGCCGCTCTCTGTGTGGAAAATGTGCTGTTTACGTCACCGACAAGCAAAGATGAATCAAACGTCATGAATCAACACGTTTAGCAGGCAGAAAGTTCACTAATGAAAGAACCTTCCAGACTGTTTCATCCCTTTGACCGAACGGGCAATTTCATTGACTATAAGTCACATCAAACCAGCCACCGGGGCAGTGTCTCGTCTCTGAGTCTGCAAGCTCTCGTTTCAGTTCTGCCAACGCTCGTTTCAGATATAGTTTTTAATAGCTACAGTTGAAGTTCTGATAGTGGTTTATGAATCAATCACCGAGCCAGTTCTCACCTACAATATCTCATTTTGGTACAACATTGTCTCTGTAAAAGACAGATCTGAACTGTCAACGGTCATCAGGTATGCAAGATCAATAACAGGCTCCACCCAGACCCCACCATCACATTTCCACAGTTGATTTAGGTCCTCCCCTCCGGCTGTCGTTATATGCTCCCTCCGGCAAGGACAATTTTACTAAAATAAATCATTCATTTCAATTGCCAGTAACAATATTCAGACAAATACATGAATAAATATGGGACTGAGTGTTTTTAATCTGTTTGCAAAGAATTGATTTGGAACAATTTCAATAGTAGTATTAAATACATTTCAACATTTATTTAATACTATATACTACAATACTACCTAATACTGCACAATACTTCATAATACTGCACAATACTACATCATACTGTGCAATACTTCATAATACTGCACAATACTTCATAGTACTGCACAATACTTCATAATACTGCACAATACTATCTAATACTGCACAATACTACCTTAGTATTAAGTATTGTGCAGTATAATGAAATATTGTGCAGTGTTATGCAGTACTGGGCAGTATTATGTAGTATTGTATAGTATTATGTAGTATTGTGCAGTATTATGTTGTATTGTGCGGTATTATGAAGTATTGTACAGTATTATTCTGCATTCTATTCAGAATCATTGAGGTATGCTCAAGTTTGTACTTAAACATGTCATTGAGTGAAAGTAGTAGATGAAACATGCTCTCTGTGGGATGAAAACCTCAAAATAATCCATGGTTGAACAAATGTGACATGATTAAAAGAAATAAAAAAGATTCTTACATTCTCCTCCAAAAATAAAAACAAATAAAATATTTAATGGGCTCAGACTGTTTTAATGCAACACAGTAACTGATACATAGAAAAACATTAATCTTTTACAGCTGGTAAACTAGCAAGAACAAACAACAATCGTGGATTTGAAAGAAAAGTCCTTTTTTATTTTTAAGATGACCTGCTATTGTAGCATTTATTAAAGCCATATGTGGATGGATCTCTGACATAGCCGGTCCTCATGGAGGGTTGGGGGAGGCTTGAGGAGAACTCCAATGAGGATGTGAATACTTTGATTAATGAAAGCTGTTTTGTATTAGAGGTGTGCATCTTGTACTCCTTTTTTTGAGTTTTGCAGGTTTTACTTTTCCCAAAAGCATGAGCAAATGAACATGCATCAAGAAGTTACCTTTGGGTGTACACGCTTCTAATTTGTACAAATCTGCGTTAACACACCTGTACAGTACTTTCTCAGAAGTTCAAGTAAAAGACCACTCATTAAGCAAACCTCTTCAGATGCATTCACTGAGCTCAGTCCTGCAGCGTTCAGGTGAATCCGGCACCACAGTAGGCTAAAATGTCAAGTTCACAACCTTTAGTCAACCTCTGTGAAGTTTCACCAACTCTTTTGGCAACCACTGGGGCCAAAAGGTCTCTTTTTGATGCTCTAGTTATCTGGGACAGCCTCAATCCTGCACTTATGTTAATCCACCCGATGCAGGACCGTGCAGCTGGTGCCTGTGACACAGGCCTGAACTAAAGCAGATTTCCAGTGATCTACAAACCCAGATGGCATACGTGGAGTCTGAGCCAGGGCCTCTTACGCAAGTTCAGCCAGCTGTGGCTGTTTGGGCTGTGCGTGCAGGGAATGTGTTTACATAACGCTCTTTTGGGTTTTTCACTTCACGTAGCAGGTCCTAAATAAAGGCCAAAACATGCAGACAGAGTTAGTTTTTATCTGTTGCACTTTATTAACGTTTCACAATGAATGAAGAGATTAAAAAAGTTGGTCTCACGTGGAATATTTATTGTCCTTGCATGAGTTGGACACGAGCGTCAGAAGCACTTGTACAGGAATGCCAGTGAGCATCGCAGCCAGGTTTATTGCTCCGTGGTTATCAGACGGTTAAGTAATAGTGTCGAGTTTACAAACACGATAGCACTTTTTTTTTTTACTTTATGGTGTTGAAAGTCCAGTTCTAGATGTGAATAGAACACTCACTGTGTACCATCACAGCTTCCAGACATTTTAGCACACAAACATTAAATCCGCCAACCGCGTCCCGTGACCCGAAGACAGAGGCTGTTTGCATTTGCAAGAAAAGACTTAACAATTTAAAAGAAAACTATTTTCTCTGAAACAGAGGGGAAAAAAAAGAGGAAATGAAACTAACATGGGAGCAAAAGAGATTTAAATATTCAAGCAGACTCAAAACTTCCACCTGATTCCAAAGCAAATAGACTCGTCCCGAACTAACCGACAGTAATACTGATTCTTTTACAACTACGTAGAGCTAATCAGTGCTTCCAGAGCTGCTTTCATCTGAGGCCACATCGGTGCGTTCTTCTCAGCGGGAGCCTCCGCCTTCATAACCGTGGCTCCAACCCCCATCCTGGCTTTTCCTGAGGCAGGGAATCGGGGCCTGATCTGTGTTAAGTCCTGGACTTTAAATCCCTCTCAGACGCTCAATAATGCGCTCGGTGTGGGACCACACCGGGGTCATATCACTCATCCGAGCCCAGACCTGAGCTCTGTGTCTGAAAGAGGGATCTTCTCCTCCCCCATCAGCGCCTTCATCCTCTTTTATTTCTTTTTAACCACTGACTCTGCACTCGGGCCTCTGTTTGACCTTTCACACTTATCCGCTCTGCAGAAACAAGAGGGATTAACAGTCAGCTGTGTATAGATTTGTCTCTTTTTTATCATTGCAAACATCGTATCTAATTAGGATCAACAAAGCCCTTGAAAGATATATCAACATTTGCTGTCCTTTTTGCATTCAGTTGAGGAAAGTGCAACTTTAATTGGAAATGAGCCATTAAAACCCCTTGTTTTTTGTTGTTCTTTTTAAAAATAAGATCAAGATGCAAAATGAATTGAATAATTTAAAGATTGGTTTGTTTTACGGTTGACATGCCTGAAAAAGAATATTAAAAAAGGCGCCACCCGGTCAGCTTTTGGGGGGGATATAAGACTTTTTGAACTTTCATGTAGCAGAGAGTTTTCTCTTCCCAATTTATCTGCAGATATTCTGTGTTAGCCAATTAGTTAATAATTGAAATTACACATGCAAAATGTCCTTGAACTTATTTTACATTTCAATTAACCTGTAATAATGATGTCTGGAGTAGCAGTGAAACTCATCAGTTTCATTAGTCGATATTATGTTTTTCTGTGTTGTCTGAATTACGGTATCTGCATTATAATCATCATGAATTTTCATCTTATACATAACTGGAACCTTAGAAAGAACAAGTTAAACATATTGTGCACAAAATATAAGTTTTCAGGGTTCTGAGAATGTTGCCTCCAGGAAAGTGTTTTTCTAACATCAGCTCTGTATTACATAATAGAGGGCATAATTTCCTTTAACGGTCATATTCTCCCGGATCTGTGACCAGAAAATTGGCATTACTTTGAGGATAACATTTGGCTATTAACTGTACTAAACTGCGACCAGTTTTGGGTTGACCCTGAAGGAATCAGGGGAGAAGCTTATTAAAACAGCCTGAAGCAGCTTACACCCTGATGTGAAGGCAGCTGGGTCCTCTTGTCGGGCGACTTTCACCTCAGACTACACCGGGATCCTGTCAAACTGATTAGCCACACCATTTGCGAGCGTTGCTCGGTCATCTAGGTCGGTCGCGTTGGGTGGCGTCAGTTCCTACCAATTTGGCGCCCAGCTTAGAAACAAAAAAGCTGATCCCTGTCAGTGTGCTTTACTCACTCTTTGATTTGTGTGCCTTGGAAGTAGGCTCTTGCTTATTTTTTGGACCTGTCATATAGCTGTTGTGATCTTCAGTCCTAGCAATTGGCAAAAAAACAACCCAAAAAAACAAAAAGCCCTAAAATAACTTAAGATTCCCTTCCCGGTTGTCTCTTGCAGGTATTGCAACTGAATCACGGATAGCATTGTAAAAGTGACTTACTCTCCGCACCTATAAAGCTCAAATCTAAAAATTATAAAAGGTTCCTTTGTGTTTCTTTAATTTCATGTTTTCAATATATTGCTGAATCTTACTTGTTTTTCCAACATCTCCAACTCAGGGTTAAAGGAGCTTGAGGCTCCTTTTAAGAAATGAGACTCTCTAGCGCCACCCTTCACCACGACGGCCGTTGGGGGTACTGCAGCCAACAGTGAAGCCGGCACGGGAGAACGGGGAGAAGAACGCACATGCAGCGTCATGTGACGTCACATCCGCAGCCCAGCGCGGGAAATTCGGGACCGAATTGCAGCACATTTTGCAGCACACAGCCTGTTCAAGGCAAAGGAGAGATACACTAGAGGAAACATTCTTTTTGGTTTGGAACGCTTCATCTGACATTATTACTAGAAAAATTAAAACGTATACAGACTTTTTTCATAAATCTTGCCACAATCCGGCCTCAAGCTCCTTTAAGGACTAACCAGTGGAGGTTTACGACTAAGCGAGGATCGATGCAGTTCTCCACTCGCGCTCTGAACTTGGAATTTGGGTCTTGGTCAAGATTTTTTCCATTAAAAACTAATAAAAACTGATCGTACCTACTTCCATTTGGACTGAGAAGCTGAATTTTCTGAGTTCTTAGTTGGAAGTTTCAAACTGAGGTAATTTTATCTTTGTACTGTGTACAAAAGTTTATAAATAGGACTGTTTGTGCTAGCATCTCCGGCTGCTGCCACTTTGTCTGTAGAAACTGACCACTGATTTTCCGTGAAGTCCTGGCACCAGATTCCAGAGGAGGAGCGTTGATGACCTCTGCTTCACAAAACAGGCTAGTGTTAGAGACGCAGCCATGAACCCGCCTCCTTTACAGGCCTTCGACAGAAGTTTGAGCAACATCAGAAGTTGACTTGCACCAACTTATGGCTAAATGGCGGCTACAAGATGGAGATATCTCTACAAATATTCGATTTTATACACTTTTTGTGTACATACAAATTTAAAATTACCTTAATTTGTCTGTAGGGACACTATCACTGAAGTGGATGACTTTTAAAAACTCTTATTTTGGTGTCTTATAACTCAAAACCTCTGGGATCTACATTGCTTTGCTACCTGGTGAATGTTTCCTCTCCTTACCATCTAATATTAAACCTAAGTTTTAACTCCAGAATGTTGCTTAAAAGCGACTTTCCTTTAATTGTCCATGTTCTTTCTTCTGCATTGGAATCTGGTCTGCTCTGAACCTGTACCAAAAGACCTAAAAGTGACATCACTGGTCTGTTTATGTATTTAACTGCAATCAGCGGTGACCAAACTTGGTGGACAGAAGAAGATAAACTCCAAGACATTATTCTACAACTTCCTCATGCGTCTAAGCTCGCCGTTTGTACAGTTTGTTAATCCACCCGACATTTACAAGGCAACCACAGTATCATCCAGTCAAACACCATCCTCTTACAGTTTGTGTTTCCCTCCAACTACACAGGCCGCAGAGGTTTTAATCATTGTTCTATTTGTATTTCGCCACACAAGGAGATGCCTCTCGTGCGCTCCGAGGAGGCTTTTTAAGTCACAGAATCTCTTTCAAACACAGCTGCGTGAGATTCGCTTATAACTGTTTATTTATCTAATTGTTGCAACACAAGCGCGTGCACGAGTTCTGAAAATAAAACTTTGTTATTGGTATTCGGGCCTGGTCATAACCTCCATAAGGGGTTGCTGCAGTGTTTACTCGCCCACACTCAACCGGGCGCCACCCACACTCGGAAAACACTCACTTTTCCTTGTGTCCACATTGCATCACTCATATGACTCTGCAGAAGGCGCAGAATCAACACCATGAAATATGTTATAACGGTACAAAAGTCACACGGCGAGCCGGTGGGTTGGTTGCAGGATATATAGGGAGGTTTGTTGCATAATTACTGAGGACGCTTTCTTTGCTTTTCCGTTTCATCAAACAGGTACTTCATGAGAACTTAACATAAGAAAACTGCAAACGAAGTCCAGGACAGAAGAAACAGCCAAGACTGCAGTCATTTCTGAAACAGAAGTATCCTTTTCATTATTCCTAACGTGAGAGTTAATCTACTCCTACACAATGAGCCTGCTCCTCCCTGTGTGTGTGCGTGCATGCGTGCGTGCGTGCGTGCGTGCGTGCGTGCGTGCGTGCGTGCGTGCGTGCGTGCGTGCGTGCGTGCGTGCGTGCATGTATGTGTCTGTGTCTGTGTGTGTGTGTGTGTGTGTGTGTGTGTGTGTGTGTGTGATGGCCCAGTGGCTGAGGACTTGAGCTCGGCATGAAGCCATCAGTTGCAACATGAGATATGAGAGCAGGGCTGGAGTTTTGGCTTCTCCCCAAGTCACAGAATGTACTTGAACAACTTCCAGCAGCAAAGTTAATACAGGCCAGAGTGGATTTATCTATTTGTCTCAGATTGCATGTGTGCACAGGAACGAGCAGTCTTCCCACCACTGTTCTCACTACCTTTATTTATCCTGCTCTCATCTGCAAACCCAGTAAGACTGAAGAAAAAAAAAGGGTATAGCGTTTAAGTACAAAAGTACAAAGTTTAAGGAAAGAATGAACCGCTCTAGTGCATTCTGGATTTGTGTTAGTTGTGTGTAAGAATCACCAAAAGCTCTTTAGTTTCTGAATTAAAAGTCCTAAAAAGATAAACTCAGAGTTTTAATACAATATTAATATGATTTCCAAATATGTTGTATAATAGATTAATGTAGACACTGTGATGATTTGTATGCATCTTGAGCCTCAAGTGGCCAACAAATAAACTGCAGTTTTTCTGTGATTTCTGTTCTTTCTCTTCAGTTTTGCTGTAATTTTGGCTTTTGAAACGTGTGCTATTTCTCCACATATATTCTTGTCTGTACTTGTGTTGTTTTTCACATAGCAGGCACATTCCAGCCTAATCTGGCCTCTTTCATGGTGCTTATGGTCCAGTTATGGTACTGGTGATTGTTATGTGAGCTTGATGTGTCCCAAAGTTCATGACCTAGACCCAACTTGGGCTTTGATTTGTGTTGTTTGAACCAAACATGGTTGAAATTTCCTAAAATACTTTTTTTTCACAGTCTTTTTTATTGGCATCTTGAATTTATAAAAGAAAGAAGCACAAGGTTACAAACACAATATTTTAATTAGAAATCAATGAAAGAGAATTGTAAGAAAATGTAAAAAGCAAGGGTTCTTGATTAATACAGGGTTAAATATGTCAACCGTAGTGCCATCTAATTTCTCTACATAACTTAAAAAGGGATTTGTAGCATGGAATTCTTGTACACAGCCCCTCATAGAAAAAGAATTGTTCCTTACATTTAAGAAGAATCAGCCACCTGGCAATCCGAGTCCCGAAAGCTATTACGTGTTGTGCCCTGTAATTAAGGCTAATTTCCTGTTGGATTACACCAAATGGTGCAGAGATCACAGATGGATTTATAGGTGTTTGTAGGGCATTTGATGATCTTTTAAACATTGACAGCAAGAAACTATTTACCATATTTTCCACACTATAAGGCGCACTTACAAATGATATTCAAAGTTATTGTGAATGAGATGAATACAGTTAGACATACCAGACAGTTGTGTTGCACAATCTTAACCTGAATAACCATATGTTGGAAACACATTGATGAAGACCATATCCTATCCAGAACTTTCCCCCAAATCTCCTCAGAGATTTCCAAATCTTGGTTTGTGTGTATTTAGGAGAGAATACATTTTCCCAATTGTTCCTTTAGACAGCCTTCATTTCCAGGGTGAGGTCCAGGAGAGATTCGGGCAGGCAGGATGGAAAATAGGGTAAATGATGTTGAAATAACATTTCGGAGCTGTAGAAATCTAAATAAATGGAAGAGTTGAATTTAAACACAAGTTGGTCAAATGATGCAAAAATGCCATCAATAAATAGATCTTCTACTGCGATGCCACATCTGCGCAATTCTTGAAGTTTTGTCTGTAATTGAATTTTACCAAATTCTAATAAATTCAGGGTGATTGGTAAATGATTCAAACGATCTGATAAGTACAAAAGAATATCATCAGCGTACATGGATTTAATTGCATTTGTGAGATCTTCTATAGAGAAAGGTTTGTCCAACTCTGAATATAAGGGCTCTGTCAACAGTTTTGTTGATGGAGCTGATGGGCTAGGACTTTTACTTTGTAACTTATTAATTAGGTTTTCAACATGTCTAGTTGACAGCAGGTTGAATTGTGTTTGAAGATTAAGTCGTAGTTTATCATCAGAAGGGGTAACTACAAGTGCTGCATCTAGTTAAAAATGTCATTGGCTAGCTGTTTTAATTTAATATTATGATGTTTCCTTTGTTGCATACTGTATGATATATTTTGTCCCCACAAGGTCGAGAAAGATATTCCTGGGGTCTGGTTACATTCAAGACATAAAGATACTTCAGATAAGATAAGTTTAGAAAGATTTTCATCAGAAAGTAGTTAGGTATTAAAGCGCCAGGGGTGGTACTTAGCATGAAAAACTGATATACAGTACATAGAGTCATCAACAAGGGGACGTGGTCTGAAATAACTATGGCTTGATATTCGCATTTAATCACTGACCAGAGAAGCGTTTTGTCCAGCAACACCATTTGTGCTAAGAAAGAGCTACAATTGAGCAGCTGAATTTGGATAAGGGAGAGCTGCTACAGTATCACCAGAGTAGATGATAGTACACAGTTCAAATCTTTTGCAAAGATTAGGTGATGTGCATTCATATTTGGGATTTTGGTAAAGATGTTTAAGAAGAAAGAACTGTCATCCCAATGTGGTGCATAGACATCAACCAGAACAACTGGTGTGTTATACAGCCTGCCTGTAACAATTAAGTAGCATCCTGAGGAATCAGTTTCAACTCCTGACATTAAATATGGGGTATCTTTTTTGTTTGTTTGTTTGTTTGTTTGTTTGTTTGTTTGTTCTTGAGGCCCCCTGCACTTAAGGCGGGATCCATTGATTCATATCCACACATATCAGATGTGTGGATTAGTTTACCAGCTGAAGCTAAGTATAACCGACAAACAGAGCAAAGTTCACAGAACTGACAGAGGTGACAGGTAGTAACATTTCATCGTATCTTTATAAATAAATGTGCACCTACTGAAACATTTATGCCACGCTGCGGGAAGAGTACCAGAAAGAACTTCACGTAACTCTTAAAAGGAACCCTGGTTATTAAGACTTGTAGTCCCTAATTAGCCACAATTGTTCTCTTATACTAAAATATGTTGTTAGAAACACATAAAATAATCTAATTGCTTTAAAAATCTACAACGTTTATCACATATTTTGACCTGCGGGAGGCGCCATGTTCTACCTGCGCAATGCATTCTGGGGGCGATGACGTAGACCGGTGGCTCTGGGAAGATAAGCCGCATTTGTTTAACTGCGACAGGTATCTAAAACATGGATGAGCAGCACTCTCCCGGCCGTGGAGGCTGACGAGGGAGCCCATAAGACGTCTCGGTTCAGGCAAACTAGATCAAGGTTCTGTGATGCACGGGAGATCTGCAAAAATGATCAATGTCGTGCGCATCTTACCAGTGCATTAGGCTACGGCGTAGACTGCGTAGTCGGCGTAGCCGTGGCTCTATGAGCCTGCAGCGCACCGCCATCCGCTCTCGCCGCCGCCGGGATGGAGACGCCGGTGAGCAGGATGCACGTTTGGGTGGGCATAGCCCACCCCTGCCCCCCCCTAAAACCGGCCTCGGGGCTGGGTCCACCGTTTGATGACAGACCAGAGGCTGAGGGGACTGGCCCGGGACTTTGACGAAACGGGAGGCGCAGACTTCGCATCAAATAGGCAAGAACATCTTTATTTAATTTAATGACGCCAGATCTGGCTGGGGTTTTTATTGTAGCATCGGCTATCTGCTATTTGAAACGTGTGGTCTGTTAGTCTATCTGAGTTTTATGGTGTTTTTATAGTTCATGCTTTATGGTGCGGTACTTTTAAAAAAAATTTTTTTTACTTTTTTGTAGGTGCGCCGTCACCTTAATGTTTAGCTGTGTTTTGATCTGTGTTTCTGGTGCGCCGTCACCTGTTAAGCTGTGTTTTCATCTGTTTCTGGGTGTCAAAACAGTGGACGGGGGCTAGCAGGAGCCACCGTCTGACGTCACTACCCAGAATGTAAACAACAATGGCGACCTACGAGTTAAATTATATTTTCAAATTTTATAAAAACGAAGACATCAACAAGGTTTTTTATATCACATTGTTATAATTGATACCAACATTTATCTTTTAAGACCTACATGTCTTAATAGCCAGGGTTCCTTTTAACATCTTAAAACAACTACTGCTACTGAATACAGAACAGCCAGTCAACGATTTCGCTTAAAGAGGGTTTGACGGGAACCGACAGAAACCGTTTGAGCAGAAAACATCAAAGCAGCTAGTTGGCGAACAATAACACTGGCCCAGCAAGAGGATGGGGAGTTCATGGTCCTGTTTCTTCTTGTAGCTTTCAATAGAATAATAAAAAGATTTTTTTTCCCCTTCTCAGATTGACTGCTGGACTCTGCACTGACTAGCTTCAGGCTAACAGAACTGGAAAGCAAGTGGCAACTTTTGCTTGCAATGTGTTGCCACAACTAGATACGTCTCTTCAAAAAAAATGTTATCCTTGGTCATTCTGACCTCCTGTTTTCTGGCCCTTAAACCAGCAAGGATACCTCCAAAGCCATTCAGATGGAGAGGTGGGGTGAGGGTGTCGATCTGTAACTATAAAGATCTGATCATAAAATTTGTTATAATTTAAGAACTGTTTAAAATGACATAGTAGGTTTGTTAGCATTTGTTTTGGGAACCAGGGACGGATTGAGATGTGGTTGTAGAATCTAGTCCGGCATCTTTTCAGCCTCGCCAGTCACATCCATTTACCACCGTTTCGATCAGTAGAAAACGTACATACACATGTTCCAACTCTTGACACTTTAAAGTTAAACTGAAATATCTGCTGTTTTTCCATTTTTGTTTACTCTGATTTTACTACACTTTTTACTTACCAGATATTTTTTGTGATTTTATGTACTTAATTTGCATTCTTATGTTCCCTATTTTCACCTTTCTTTAATTTCAATGTCATTGAAGAGAACTTTGAGTGTGAAATGGGCTTTACAAATAAAACTGCCCACTCATGCAAGCGTCCAAGACCTGTTGTTCATGACTACCAAGATGGCGGATGTCACGTATTTCCGTATTCCGGTTGGTTGTCTGTCCAGTGGCAACCGGAGGCTGTTGCTTCTGCGTCTGTTGATACCTGGAAGTCAAAGTGGGATCCAGAGGAACAGGATTAAACGTTAGTGTGGCGGACCAGGCTAAACACCATAGTAAAACATCAACAAACCCAACGACTCAACATGTTAAACGGTGTGACAACACATTCACATCCTTTGATTGATAAATTAGACATTCATGAGTGCTCCATGCTTCACAGAGAAGCCTAAAGACATCAGAGTTCATGATGGGAATCCTGCAGTTATAACGACGGTTGTTACATCAGCGCTAATTAGCCAGTAACATGCTAAAACCTGAACTAAGACAATAATAAGTCACTGAGGAGTAGGCTATGAGAAGTGGTTAGTTGGTAATCACCTACCCTTCTCAATGTCAATAGTGTTTGTGAAGCACATTTAAAAGAAAAAATATAACTTGAACCAAAAGTAAAATCCCAATACTTTGAAGCTATTAGCACTATTCAAGGTAGCTCTGTTTATTAGCTTTCTTTTGGCCGTGTCTCAGAGACTATGCCCAATTTATGGATCCAGATTGGCGTATATTTGCATAGCTGTTGCCCTGTTCATATTTAAACAGTCCTGAACAGTTCAATAAAAACGAAGGTTTATTGGTCTAGAATCATAGTCCATGGGAAAAAAGAGACATGGTGACCTGCTGTCACCCAACAGTCTGGCTTCAATCTACAATAAACACATTTGAGTTACCGTTATGATGCAAACTTTAATTGAAATATCAAAATGTCAATAAAAGTCAGCTTCAAAATGTCTGTTTCCATGAAGCCGTCGTGCTCTCTATGCTCCTGATTGGTACCATAGTGATTGGAGTTTTTTCTCATTGGAGGAGAACCAACTCGGAGGTCAATCTTGAGACCCATAACGAGTCTAAATATACCATGAACCCCACATTGTCCCCAGCCACTCACAGCGCCGGTCTCAAGTCTGGATAAATGGGAAAGGACAAGTTATGAGTAAATGACCCCACTTTTTGTGCTAGTTACATCGGGAGGTGAATACTTCTGGACAGAAGAAACCAAGGCGGAGATGTTTGGTCAGAAATCACTGGACCGCAGCTCCTCCCATCAACTCAGGAGCACAGTGGTGGAGGGGGGATTATTTGAGCTTATTTTACAGAACCTGAGCAGCTTCCAGTGTTTGATTTGACTTCCAACTTCATTTTTTTATCAAAGTCTTCTGGAGTCAGATGTGGCCGCTAAAGCTGAACTGAAACTATGGTCATACGGTCATCTACGTGAGAAATAAGGTTGTGAAAAGGCCCGATCCAAGTCCACACCTTAACATGAAGGAAAAGGCTGTAATACGAATCCCTGCAAACCTCAATGAACTGAAGCAACATGGTGAAGAAGACTGGGCGTAGACGTTCTATGTGATAGTGAACCATGTTTCTGCACTGTTTTACCTACATTTAATTTATTTCTGTCAAATAAGAATGAGTTCTTTCATTTAAAACAGGGTGTATTTATAACATTTTAAGCCAAATAACATGATTTATATTACAAGTGAGGGTGCACGACTCTGTATGTGGGTCAGATGGTCTTTGGTTTACATATTAGCTTGAAGTGAATGACCACGGCAGGAGTTAATGCAACAATGACTACGATCTGCTTGTGACTACCAGCAACAACGCCCTCAGACTCTGACAACTAGTCGTCAGCAGTTGGTTTTACTCCACAACAGAGACGTTCTTCGTCGAGTTTATCATCTGTTTCAAGAGTAGACAGAGTGAACAGCTGCAGTGCGACCTTGAAGAAAAGCAGCTGGTTGTTTCTCGGGTTGTTTTGCAGCACTGCTAGAGCTCCCATCTCCAGACATCGGCCTTAAAAACGTTTTCACAACACAAAACTTCATTGTGCATTCCAACCCTCAAGGTTAAAACACAACGTTGCTCATTCCCCAGAGTCAGATGTTTGGGCTCCTCTGGTGTAGAGCAATCTTTAAATCATACCACCGGTTCTCGGCCTGCAGTCTGGGCTTTTGAACACCACCCCTTAAACCGGTCGAGCTGCCTTTACACATGTTTATGGCTGTTGTCATTCTGAACAGTGAACATTTCTCAGTCTGAGCTCTCTGAAACAGGTTTTCCTCAACAATTTACCCGTATTTAGCACCGTCCATCATTATATCACTTCCAACCAGTTTCCCAAACTCTGCAGATGGAAACACACACTCACATTGTACTGCCTCCACTTCACTCTGGGTAAGAGGCCAACGCGAGGCTTTCTTTGATGGCCAGTCCTCCCACACCTGAAAGTGGTCCGATCTCAGCCCTGCAGCTTCTTCAGAGTAACCTTTAGCCTTATTGATACCCAGAGCCGGATTAACGCAAAGGCAAACTAGGCATGTGCCTAGGGCCCGATTGAGGGGGGGCCCAGACAGAGGGACAATTTTTTTTTTTTTTTTTTTTTTTTTTTTGTCTGCACACATATTAAAGGAGCTGTATGTAAGAGCAATAATAAAACGAATCATAAAATGACCCCGATATGTCAACAGACATTTAAAAATCATGTTCATTTCAAATACTTATGTCACTGACAACAGCACTCAAGCCAGGATATTCCAGTTTAAAAAGAGGAGTTGCAGCCCTCAACTGATGTTTATGTTGTCATTTTTTGTTTTGGCCTGAAGCTCCACCCTCCACCTATCTCCCAATCACCAAGTCAGTATTGTTTCTGAAGCTCCACCCTCCACCTATCTCCCAATCACCAAGTCAGTATTGTTTCGGCATCCGGGTTGCCAGCTCGGCTCTAATTATCGCAGCCATGGCAGCCTACGTTCCTGCTGCATTCTGCAGCCTACCTGGCAACCTCTGGTCGGGGGGAGGAGGGGGAGGGTACACGCCGCTCAACAATATTTTGAAAGTGACTGCAGTACCAGTTTTGGCCATTTCTTACAGACGGCTCCTTTAATGGTTGATAACATGCCGGTAAAAACTTACGGCATATATATATGTGCATTATTACTATATTTAGTATACATACATATATATATACGCATACATACGCACAGGGCCGCCGCAAGGGATGTGCGAACCGTGCGACCACACGGGGCCTCGCGCCCCAAGGGGCCTCGCGCCCCAAGGGGCCTCGCGCCCCAAGGGGCCTCGCGCCCCAAGGGGCCTCGCGCCCCAAGGGGCCTCGCGCTATGGCCCGTTTTTTTTTCCCCCAATTTTTTTTTTTTTTTTTCCTTTTTGCCCTTATAAATATCAACAGTCACATTCCATTACAGACCTAAATATGTACTAGTCTGTGCATATCAATAAATATATGTGCAATGATGACGCGTGTCTGTTGTTCAATACAACTGATCAGACCAAGCGCGGACACAAGCTGCTCTGATCCAGACGGGTGGAGTTGGAACAAACTGTCACACAATGTCGAGAGAACGAGACAGATTCAGGACATTTCCATCAGGGGATGAAAAAAGAAAAAAAATGAAAGAAAATGGAAGAGTTTAATGCCTCTCTGAAAGGCACGTTTGATAAATTTGTTACAAAAATCACCGATCCGCCCGGGTCTCAAGCAGCCATGGGGCCCTGCGTCGAGGCAAGCCCAGATGATGATGAGGCAGGGGAAGGTACCCAGTATTTTGCTAATTGGAGAGTTAAAATTGCGCATATAGACACCCGATCCGACCCGAAAAACCCAAAAATTTCGCGAGGGCCCCCCTGGCCATTTCACACAGGGCCTTTTCTGCAAAATGCTCACAATCGATAAGATAAGGATAATTTAATAGCATTTAATAGAGCGTTGTAATAACATATAAATAATAAAAATAAAAAAAATAGTCTGATAGACTGTTTAATATACAACACATGACTTATTTTGGAATACAAAGAACCAACTTGACTATGACTATGCTATGTAAAATGTGAATTAAGTTTTATTAGTAACTTTGGTAAGTTTAAGATTTTATAAATAACATCGATGGAGGGGGACCCAAAAATCACAGTCTGCCTAGTGTAGTCCATTTATTTAATCCGGCTCTGTTGATACCTCCATCCTTACAGTGTGTGAATAATTATAAATACGGGTTAAATGATCAGTGAATGGGGGTAGGACTAAATAAGTTTACACTTCTTCCTACTCCTTTTTTGGCACATGTAAATCAAGTTAGCAAGTTTTAAAGGATGAAATTCCTTGTTTTGTTTTGTTGTTGTTTTCTTAAACTTCTCATGAAGTGTTATTTTTTTTACATGTACAAAAATAAAATAAATCAAATCAAATCCTTAACGTGCTCAGTCTGAGTTTTGGTGGTTTGTATTTTGTTGAGAAGTTGTTGTTTTTAAAAAAAAATAAGTTTTTATAGTCCTTCTGCTTTCTAATAATGGATTTCAAGGTCCTCAGAAATGTTTAGAGGTTATGATTAAAATTTTCTTATAACTAAACTTGTCTTTGTCTTGGTTGAAGAGCTACTCGATTTCCAGCAAGCCATTTGTATAGTGGTGCTGCAGGCTGGATGGCTGGATGGCTGGATGGATGGATGGATGGATGGGTGGATGGGTGGATGGATGTTAGCACTCCTTGTAAAAACATAATAAGAGTCCTCTGATGGAGGTCTTGGATGGAAGCATAGTCAACCTAAAAACAACAATATATGACTGAGACCCGACAGCCTCACTGACCACTTTTAAGTCCATTACATCACAATTAGAAGAATACCAAACACGTTTGGTTTATTTGGAATTGTTGGGACAAACCTTCTCAGGCAGAGCGTCCAGTTCCCTGTCCTGCATGCTTGACACGTTTCTCTGCTTAAACACACCGTCAGATGAATGGATCATCATCGGCTTGTTATCGTCTCTGCAAGTCTGTTAATGACACAGTTTGAACCTAAAACATGTACAGTATGACAGCGGCCCTGGAGGACAGCTGAACAGACCACAAGACATAACATCCCATGGAGGGATAAGACCAAAGTGAAGAATGTCCTCCAAAACCATGTTGACTCTGAAAGTCAGACGATATTATTTTTTGTCTCTGAAGGTGGGTCTTTAACCTACTGAATCTTGTGTCGGTTTGTATTTTTTGCTTCGCTTTTGTTAAACAAATACGATAGTGGCAAAGACAACACATTGTTTTAACACCATTAATGTGTGTCACACTGAGACTCACAATAATCAGATGATTTTTATGGTTTTGACAAAAAGCCTTGAATGAAACAGGCGACGGCGTGACCTTGAACCGCGCCGTGAGCTTTTCCCGTTTCTCATCTCCAGCATCTACTGGCAACAACGAACACAGTCAGGTCACGTCATTAATATTGATCAGGCTTTGGTGGACGTGTCAGCGGCCAGACAGACGGCCTTTACTCTCTGGGTCAGACGCGCCATGGCGATCATTTAATCTGCTGACTGTTGAGTGCTATGGTTTTTATTGGATTGTAACGTGGTAGTTGGGGAAGCCGACTGTGCAGATAGGGTTGCCACCCGTCCCGTAAAATACGGAATTGTCCTTTATTTGAGAAAAAAATGTTGCGTCCCGTATTGAACTAATACGGGACGCGATTTGCACCGTATTTTCATTAACTTTTACACCATATTCTAGTTGAATTATTGAAATAAATTAACTTTTACTACATATTCTAGTTGAATTATTGAAATAAATGAACTTTTACACCATATTCTAGTTGAATTATTGAAATAAATTAACCTTTTCACCATATTCTAGTTGAATTATTGAAATAAATTAACTTTTACACCATATTCTAGTTGAATTATTGAAATAAGTTAACTTTTACACCATATTCTAGTTGAATTATTGAAATAAATTAACTTTTACACCATATTCTAGTTGAATTATTGAAATAAATTAACTTTTACACCATATTCTAGTTGAATTATTGAAATAAATTAACTTTTACACCATATTCTTCACCTGTAGGCTATATTACATCTTGGCTGATGTGGACATACAGAGCATAGGAGGCTATTTCAGTTACTGGTATGGTTGTCTGTACAGTCATGCAAGTTCAATGCTATTAAAGCACTTTAAACTTTAAATCAAAGCATTTTGTTTTTTCATATAAAATAAACACATTTTTATTCAGTTTAGAAGTTTTGGGGCTTTTTTTTTGGCTCCTGCGCTGCTGAAATCGGGGCGTCCCTTATTTCTATTTCTGAAAGGTGGCAACCCTAGACGGTGCAGACCTTGATGAGACATGAGATTATAAACTTCAGCTGCTTATCAGTTTCACATAAAATCGGAGGTGAAACTAGACAGAAACTGTGTCATGGACGGAAATTTAGTTTTACTTTAATCTGCTACTGCAAGCTGGTAGGAATTTCAGTGACTAATTAGCATGTTTAAGAGTCGAGGAAATGGCCAAGTTAGTTTTTTTTTTTTAATATTCCAGCTATGGAGGAGCGAGGCCTTCAGCTGCGATTCAAACAGAAAATCTGTGAAGGGATTAACCAGTTTCCAGCTGGAAGTGAGTTAAAGATGAAGCACAGGCCATTAATTGTCATAAATTAGTCACTAAAGTTATTTTGTGGCACTGCAGAAGCACTTCCTTCCTCCCAGCAGTCACTTTTTCCATTCGCACTTCTGTGTTGTTTATCGGTGTATGAACATGCAGCTCACTGGCTCATTTCTGCGTCAGGAACAAGGACCTAATGTGCTGACTTTTTCTCTGACAGTTCCTTATCTGACAAAGATGTTTTAACATGCCGAGGCCATGTGGAGCGATGATATTCAAAATCTGACACCCAGATCTCTGGGTTTTGTAGGCTGTTTAGAGCTGAGCTGCAAGTAGATGAAGCATGTTGGGACAGGGTGCCATGGAGAGACGGCCTCTGGAAGTCACCGTTTCTCGCCTGAAGTTCCACCATGTTGCGTAACAGAAGACCCACTTAGAGCACCACGAGCTGGAGAGTAGCTGCCCCCTGTCTGTGATGTAGGACACCGCAGTCTGATGGAGACTGTTGGAGCTAGGGTTGCCACCTTTCAGAAATAGAAATAAGGGACGCCCTGATTTCAGCAGCGCAGGAGCCAAAAAAAAAAGCCCCAAAACTTCTAAACTGAATAAAAATGTGTTTATTTTATATGAAAAAACTAAATGCTTTGATTTAAAGTTTAAAGTGCTTTAATAGCATTGAACTTGCATGACTGTACAGACAGACAACCATATAGCAGCTGAAATATCCTCCTATGCTACGTATGTCCACATCAGCCCATATGTATAATATAGCCTACAGGTGAAGAATATGGTGTAAAAGTTAATTCATTTCAATAATTCAACTAGAATATGGTGTAAAAGTTAATTTATTTCAATAATTCAACTAGAATATGGTGTAAAAGTTAATGTATTTCAATAATTCAACTAGAATATGGTGTAAAAGTTAACTTATTTCAATAATTCAACTAGAATATGGTGTAAAAGTTAAGGAAAATACAGTACAAATCGTATTAGTTCAATACGGGACGCAACATTTTTTTCTCAAATAAAGGACAATTCCGTATTTTACGGGACGGGTGGCAACCCTAGTTGGAGCTGTAGTTTTTATGTCGCAGCTGCTATTAAAACTGCAATTTATGCAAATTCAAATTGATGAATTGAGTGTTTCTTAAAAATGCTGAAGAGTTATGCTGCAATGCTTCACTTTTTAGACCAGCCTAGCATGGTTGGGCACAGATTAGGACTACACGCTGTGTCACGTTTGAGGTGATAAACTCAAGATTTGAGCTCTTCCCACTTGAACATGTATATAACAGTTTTATGGGTTATTTCCATTTAAATCCTCCGCCACTAAACGAACCCAGATTGTGTTTAAAACTGAACACACAAAAAATGAAAAAGAAAAAAAAGGTTATTGAATTTGATGACGTGTCTCAGAAAGGTTGAGATGGGCTTATGATTACCTCCATGTAGAATCATCTCTTCTCCACATCTGGAGACCAGATGAGGGCGTTTAAGGAGATGGGTGTCATTGTCTGTGGTACAGGATTAAAGCTGCTCAACAATCCTGGTTCTTCCATTTCATGATCAGCCAAATGTTTGGACTCCTGGCAGACTGGTTCAGCCGCTGGACTCTTCTACCGGCTGTTCTGATGGGTTCAGCATCGTCTTGCTGAAAAGTGCAACATCTTCCCTGAAAGCGATTCTGGTGACATCCACACATGACAGAGCACACATGTCCGCTGAATATGTTCACACTGCAGGAACCGGACCTTTATAATGTGCCAGATTGAAAATGAGATATTTAAAGTCTTCACTTTCTTCGTCATTCAGTTAGTCACTGCCTCACTAATAATAAGCCCCTTTTTTTCTTCCTTTCCACCCACTGATGTCCATGACTTCCCTCCACTGAGCCCCATCAATTGCAAGGCGTTCCTCTGGGTGCTTTCCTTTTCCCAGTTTCAGTTTTCCTGTGCTTTGCTGCAAATATCCCAACTTTTTATTTGGACCTTTTGCTGCCATCCAAATCAAAACAAACATGTTTAGTCTAGTCACCCATTGCAAGAGCACCGGTGGTTGTGGGGACACCAGCAGCGCTCCTGTTATTGTTTTTTATGTTTAGTCTACATTTGATTTTATATGGAGAAACAGATGAAAGACAAAATGAATAATTTAGAATTTCATTTTATTTTCAGTATTACGCAACATTAGAAGTATAAATATCTTTTAATATACAACATCTATGACATCCATAGAGCTTTCCTTGGGCAAAAATACAAAACTCAAAACACTTTTATTGCACATGTTCTAAAAGACAAACCATCGTGACCAAGTTCATCTAACACTAGTTCTACACAGAGGAAGAAAATGAACCGAAGAGACAGGCAGACAATGAATAACCCAATGCGTGAAAAGACACCGATTACTGCACAAACAAACATCCTGGTGGCGAAGGAGCGCACGGCTACAAGCAACGTTACCCAAGACACAGAACGTAGATTTGGCAAATCAACGATATACAAAATATTCATCCATGATGCTTTGTAAACAAACTCTGAATGTGCATTGAGGATTTACATGTCTTTCATCACAGGAAACAAAAAAGAAAAAAAAAAGAAGGAAAGGGTGCTGAGAGGGTTATAATTGTTGAAAATCAAGTGTTTTATCCACTTTCAGCTTAAAAAGTCCTCCTCTAGCCATTAATATTAACTTTAAGGTGCATTTGTTCTCTCACAATACATTTAAAATACCCAACACAGGTAAACGTTTTCTTCTTTTAAAAGCACTCTACACAGCAGCACCACGTCTGACCACAAGGGGGTGAGTACATTAGCTGTGGTGGTTCGTAGTGCCACTTTTGGCCCACTAGAGGTGCACTTAGAAGACTCTCACACTAGGGGCTGAAGCTTCTTGTGATATGCTGCCCTTGTGTGGTCACAAGTAGTATTACTACATAAAGTGACCACCATTTACATCTTTGCCGTCAATCATTACCTCCCAGATACAGTGTGCGTAACATTTAGATACAAATGCTGCAGCAAGTTCAATTGTTAAATATATTATAGGTATTAGATAAGATAACTGCTGTTTAAATCGCCTGTGCAGCAGAGCAAATACTGCTAACTCTAGAGGCCCCGGCTACTTGCTGGCTGTCTTCAAGGGTTTTTTCGATTCAAAGGCATCTAAAGTTTGGAAGTGTGTCTAAATAGCTGAAAGTGATGAGGTTACACGCCTATAGGTCTAGTACCAAGTATTTGCACATTAATGTCATATTTATGTCCAGGATGTGAACTATGCATTGCAAACACTTGTAGTCCTTGTAAAAATGTTTGCCCGGGTGAAGCCTGAAGCCGTCCACGGACATTTCAGCGTCCTCCTAAACACACCAGCACACTCTAGGAAAACACCTCTCACAGTTTGATTTGATGCTACATCTTTAGAAACAGCCCAGTCCGCCCTGCACACCTTCACCTCACCCTTCAAGTCAAATCTGGAACATGTGGAAACATGTCATTTGTCACGATGAGGAGGATACCACTGATGAGGCAGGAGCTTACTTTAGACCACACACTTATCAAAGCAGAACACGTTAAAGCCACCATATGTAGTAACACCACATCTGACCACACGGGGGTGTATAAACCAGCTGTGTTTACAGAATACCCACGTACAATACTGTGCTAATAAGTTGGGATGGGCCGGCATGTCTTTTGCCGGTTAACTTTGTGATGTGCTGGCCCTGCGTGCTCAGACGTGGTACTGCTACACAGTGGGGCTTTAATATCAAGCATACAAACAGGACACTGCAAAGTCTTTACATAAAGTACAAACAACAACCATGTAAGCCCACGTTTCTCCGGTTCACCACGTTGTATTTACACTACATTGCATAAAAATCTAAAACATATGTACAGATGGTAGTGGAATGTGAATTAACACCACGTCTTGCTAAGAACAGCAAGATTTTTATTTATTTTTTTAAGTCATTTCCCATAAATCTAAGGCCCCAGTCACCAATTTTTCCTTTCTATAACCGGAACATGTTTCTTTTTAAGTTTTAGGTGAAAAGCACAGGACATTGCCTCTGTGTACCACTGCAAAAAACAAACAAAAAAAAAACACAGACTTCAATCGCGCCAAACAAACGCGTAAAGATGAGCAGAAACAATCCGCCAGCTGCCGAACTGCTGAGCCAAGTCGTGTGGTCTACTGCATTGAAACACCGGACTTCAGGTCTGCTAGAGTCTACGTGTTTAAGAGTGCAATTTAAAATCTTTTATGGCACTGATTCTTCAGCACGTCACAGCCTTTCCGAAGCTCCGCCCCTCCGAAGCTCCGCCCCTCCGAAGCTCCGCCCCTCTGCCAGGCTCTTCTCCTAACCCTTGACACACTGATTGCACGAAGCATTCGGTGGTGGAGAAGAAAAAAAAAAACGGAAACAAACTTTCAAACATTCACTTGATAGTAAAACACTGATTGCCTACATTCAGACTAAGAACGTCTCGCGCTGGTCCACGCCGCTGCGTCAGGCGTGTAACAGCGTCGCCGGTCCTCAAACATACGGAACTAAACCGGAGGGCGTGATGACGCTTGGACTAATTACATGGAGTCTCTGGAGCGAGTGCGTGGGCTGCCCATTTCATTTTTTGTTGCCGGAGCTCCGCAGGGACTCCTTCTGTGGTTTGCTCCTGCTGCCGTCTCTGTCCGCGGGGTCTCTGAGAGCAGACGGCGGAGCTCTTGGTGCGTCTCTTTTTGCGTTTTTCTGCACAGTAGAGCCCTCTTGAAGTGCTTCTTTTTTCTTCTTTTCCGCCGACTCCTTCCGGCTGGAGGTTAGTGGCTTGTCGGTGGTGCTGGTTCGGGTCTCAGGAGACTTGTGGCTGTCAGGTTTGAGGGTTTCGGTCTTGAGGATCTCTTTAGATGGTTTGGTGATGGGCTCGCAGCCTGACACCCTGCCGGATGCAGCCCCGCCGCCATGAGAGAGCGCATCCTTCTTCGCTGCAGGTTTTGGCAGCACCAGCGGCGGATCAGGCTGACCGGAACCGCCTGACGTCTCCTTCCTGAGCTGCTGAGGTGCAGCGATGGGAAAGATCACGTCTTTCGGTTTTGAGTCTTGGCTCTTGGCCGCGTGGTCTTTAGGTCTGACCTCTGGAGTCGGTCTAACAGCTGGAGTCGGAGTGACGGCAGGCTTCAGAGTCAACGTGGCTGAGACAGACTTAGGAGGGAGCGGTTTTGACTTGTCCGTGTTGTCTTTTCCTGCTACAGAGAATCTGGACTGCGTCTCTCTGTGCTTCCCGTCTCCTCCGGAGGGTGAATGTGTCGACTCCTCCCGTTTCCCGTCCGCCCCGGCGGACGACGACGAGGCTTCTCTCCGGTTTGGAGCTCCTGCTGCAGGTTCTTTGGACGGATTTCGCTGTTTTGAGTTGGGACTGCATCTGGGGACCGGAGCAGCAGCGATGTGGGATTTCGGCTCCTTTGTAGTGGAGGAAGTTGCATGTTGGGGGTCAGGTTTGGACCTGCTCCTGGGACTCGAAGCATTTTCCCCTGTAGCTGCCGGGGCCGACCCTTTTAGCTTTGCCGGGGAGATCACAGTTTTTTCTTTCTTGATTTCAGATTCTGCAGATTTTTGTTTGGTTCTTTCAGAGGGGGAGTGTTTTGAGAGCAGCTCTGAATCTCTCAGCCCGGTTGTGATCTTTGGTGAAACGGGAGCTCCCTTCTTCTGTGGCACGTCCTCCACCCCAGACACAGCGTTTTCGTTTTTGCTCACATTCGCTTTGTCTTCTGTGGCTGTATTTGACAAAGCGCCGGTTTTAACCGTGTGAACATCTTTCTTAGCGGTGCATGTGCTGATTTCAGAACCTCCAGTCGCCTTCACAGGCGATCCGTTGGACTTAGCAGAGTCCACGGCGACGTTTGCTTCACAGACACGCTCCGACTTTAAGCTGCAGGATTTATAATCGCGTTCAAAAACTTGTGACGAGCAGATGTTTGGCGGTTGTTGTCTGGAGAGCTCATCCCCCGGAGCGAGTGCAGACGGGAAGGCCCTCCGTGGAGTCGGTTGAGGACCGAAGTTCTGTGCGGCAGCTGTTCTCTGGAGCCGACCCATCTCAAAGACCGAGTTTCGACCCGCTGTGCTTCGTGAAGGTTCGCTGGCAGCTGCGGCCTGAGGTTTAACGTCGACATCCGTCTTTGCTGAAGTCTGCATTTCATCAGACGTTGTGCTTGGTGCCACGTGATCATCCTCCACCTCATCCTCCTGATCTTCGTTGCTCACTTCCCGAATGGAGGGTGTTTTCCCGCAGGAGAAGTGGGAGCTGTGGCGAGGAGCTCTGTGGTCGTGAGACAGCGTGGAGGAGGCGGCGGCGGCGGCCTTAGCTCCGGTCCGGCTCTCCTGTTTGACAGTGAAGGTGTCCACTTTGCTGATCGAAGACTTCAGCAATTCTCGGTGTTTTTCCTGTGTCTTCTCACCGCTTGAGGGGATTTTAAATTCAGCCGCTGCGATGTTTGACGGCTCTTTGGAGACGACTGTGCCATTGAAAGAAGAAACCGCTTCAGAGGTCAGTGGACTCTTGACCTTGTCACTGGTTTTCAGTTGGGGGACGGTCATCTGCTTCTCGGTTGGACTCTGGAGCCAGACCGGAGGATTGGTGGAGACAGTGTCACTTGTGTTTTCCATCATCTTCGGTAAACAGGTTTCCGGCTTGGAAACTCTGGGTCCCGACAGCAGGCCGATGTCCAGCGTGCCCTCCAGAGGCTTGAGGGAGGAGACCTGGCGTCCCTCCAGCTTGTACTCGGACGACGTCTTTCTTAGCGGAGACTCTGCGGACGAGATGAGCTGCAGTTTTTCCACGGCGCTCTCTCCCCTCCCGGAGAAGAGTTTTGGCGCCAGACCTTCAGGATTGGAGTGAAGGCTTCCCTTCATGAGGTCGTGGGACATGGACGTGTCCAGCTGGAGGCTCTTGGATCTCATGGAGCCAAAGTGCAGGTTCTCGTGGATGCCGCTTGACAGTCGGCACATGCAGTCTTCCCGTTCCTCGAATGACAGCCTCTTCCTGGTGAACTCGATGCTGGGAGCTTTGAAGTCCAGCCGCTCTGGCTTCACGCCGTCTTTGCTCTGTCGAGAGTGCTGCCGCTCTGGGTGGACGGAGCAGCAAGCTGACCAGGGAACGCCTTCGCCATCAGACCCGGATGGCTCAGCCACGGCCTCAGAGGCACGTGCAGACAGTTTTTTGTACAAGACGTCTTTGAGTGTTGCGCTAGCAGCTTTGGCTTCTCCCGGGCCGGACTCGGGGGTTTTGTTTTTACTTCGGAGCAATAACCCTTCCTCCCTGTCCTCACCACAGGGTAGTAAAGAGTCCGATTCGTGGAAGGCGTCCTGCTTCTGCAGAGACTCCCTCCTCTCCGACCATTCCTGTCTCTTCACAACCACCTTGGCTTTCAGTTTCTCTTTGTCGAGCTCCTCCAGAGACTCCTGCCGGCCCATTTTGCGACTGATGGGCCTCTTCAAGCAGCCCTGTTCCACGGGTCGTAGGCGGGTGACCGCCGGTGTTTCACAGGCTGTTTCTTCTACACTCTGCAGGACGGTATAGTCCCGCTCACCAGTCCTCATCTCCTCATCCTGAACCTCCTCTTGGGTCACCTCCAAGCTGTGTTTCCTGGGACAGAGATGCTTCTTCTCGGCGGTGTAGGACGGGGACAGCTTCTCCTCGGACTGGACGCGCTTGAGGAGGGGTGAACGAGGCGGCTCTGCACTTTTGGGGCAGACTATGTGGCGCACAATCGTTGGCGGGGAATGCATCATGGCGGGGAAGGCTTGCGATGTCTTGGAAATGGCTACAGAATGTCCGCTGAACAGGGGAGAGGGCGAGCGCTGAGGAGACGCTGGCTGAGGGGTGGGCGAAGGCGTGCGGGCCAGCGGAGAAAGGGGAATGCTGCTGGCAGACTTGCGGCGCCCCTGTCGAAGCCTCTGACCCGGCAGCTTGGGGCCGAGGCCGTGCAGAGTGCTGGGACGAATGTGGCCCGAGCCCGCGGGGGAGTTGGGGGCGCTGGAGCTGGGGGAGCTGCTCTGGGACGAGTTCCCTCCTGCAATTCAAAAGAAAAATGGACATCGGTAATGCAGCACGACACACAACGGACACATTCTCTAAAAGTTACAGTCAAGATTTTATCAGGACAGGATCAAATCTCCACCTGACTGGGTGAAATCTGGTGCGGGGCGTAGGGCGGCGGTGGGGGAGCGAGGGGAGAGGCTGTGGGTGGGGGAGCCGGGGAGACTCTCACCAGAAGACAGAGAGTGGTTGAGGGAGGAGAAACTGCGGCTGGTGTGGAGCAGCGGAGAGGGCTGCATGGCGAAGCGTCTGAACAGAGAGCGCCGCCTGCAAAACCAGAAGAGAGGAAGAGTTCACCGATTACACAAACCGAGTCCAGATGTCGGGTACTAAACATGCAAATATTAAGTGGCACGGTGGCGCAGCTGGTAGTGCAGCCGTCTCACAGCAAGAAGTTCCGGGGTTCAATTCCCGCCGTGTTAAGTTTCCCCATGACTTTGGCGCCCACAGCCTGGGTGGGGTAGGCGAAAAGGCCTTTCTGTGTGGATGCACACAGAATTGCAGTGGACTCTGCATGTTCTCCCCGTGGTCCCTTGTACAAAACCATGCAAAACCTGGGCTACACATGCCCCCTCTGGCCAGCCAGGGCGCCAGATGGGGTGGGGAGGATCTGGCCGGAATAACGTGATCCTTCCACGCGCTACGTCCGGCCAGAGAAGCCCCACCCTGTCTGGTGAAAAGAAGCACTCCTCAGGACAAGAAGGAGACCTGAGCTCAGTGTAGGGCCTCCTGGGGTTGGTAGAGGGAGCAATGCCCAGGACTGACTTAGGTAGAAGCACTGGGTGGTAAAAAAAAAAAAAAAGGGAAAAAATCGGGGATAAAAATATTAAAAAAAATAAATAAATAAACATGCAACAACAAATATTAATTTAAAGGTTGTAAAACCACGGTTCACAAGGGTTTATCACATATTCAAATACTCAATACTCAAATACAGTGAAAAGCGGAGTAGTAGTATCAAGCAAACACAACCTCAGACAAACAACTTTTTCCACTGTGTCATTAATTATTTAAAGGAGCTTGAGGCCGGATTGTGGCAGGATTTATGAAAAAAATCCGTATACATTTTAAGTTTTCTAGTAGTAATGTCAGATGAAGCGTTCCAAAGCCAAAAGAATGAGCCCTCTAGTGTATCTCTCCTTTGCCTTGAACAGGCTGTGTGCTGCAAAATGTGCTGCAATTCGGTCCCGAATTTCCTGCGCTGGGCTGCGGATGTGACGTCACATGACGCTGCATGTGCGTTCTCCCCGTTCTCCCGTGCCAGCTTCACTGTTGGCTGCAGTACCCCCGACGGCCGTCGTGGTGGAGGGTGGCGCTAGAGAGTCTCATTTCTTAAAAGGAGCCTCATGCTCCTTTAACGAAAACAAAGCCAAAAATAAATAAAAATCATGTGGGTAACACTAAGTACTCCTTGAATAGTAAGTTACAGGCAGGTTCTGGTAATCATCGCCTCTTGATGAACTGATCATCTTCAGTGTGCAGACCTCCGTAAAAGTTTCCTGCTCTGGAGTATTCAGTTATGTGTGTAAACACAATGCCAAGAGGGAAAGACATAAGAGAAGCAACTGCTGCACGTCCCTCTGGAAAGAGTTACCAAAAATATTTCTAAATAATGTGGAGTTCAACATTCTTTAGAGAGAACGTTTATTCACAAGTGGAAAGCATTCAAGACAGTTATCAATCTTCTCATGAGCAAAGGTACTCCAAGGTCCCGGTGCACTGCTCAGAGAATCGCAAGAAATCCAAGAACCCCATCTCAAACATCTCACCGATCACGACAACGTTAAAGTCCATGACAAAAACTGTAGGAAATAAGTCAAGTTTTAATATAAGACTGGACAAGAGAAAGCTGCTTTGTGTGTCTATAACAATGTGAGTATTGAGTTATTCAACGAGGAATCAAAGCACAGCAGGGAATCTACATCCGCATGACTGAACCAAGGTTTTTATAGTGACCTTTTCAAAATCCAGACCTTAAACCAAAGTAAATGCTGTGGTGGGACTTTAAGAGAACGTACGCCAGCGAATGTCTAAACATTTTGAGCAAATGATAATATTTCAAAAAGATGAACGAACCAAAGTTCCTCCAAATACCATAGTAGACTGTTATTGCCGCTAAAAGTAGATCTATGTGCCATGGGATAAAGGAGGCACTTGGCATTACCCAACATCATCATCATAACTATGTTATTATTTTAATACGTCTTTAAATGTAATGCAGATAGTAACTTTTGAACGACTTGGTGACAGCTATACACGGGAAATTACAGATTGACTTTGGCTGATTAAATGAATGAAGACGGCAGTCATCGTCTGTTTTAGCTGGAAATATTTCCAACGGAGAAATGATTTTATACCTTGGTTCAGATCAGATCTTCTAAAACACTGAAGAAACGTGTTTCAAAGCTTCATTGATCACATCAGGATCAGTTATTGATTGATTTCTTTAGAAGTTCCTCATCTTATCTCTTCTTGACTTCGTAATGTTTTCTGGTGAATTTGAGGAAAAGGTGTTTACAGAGATTGTTTCTTTGTCTAATGTCCAACCATTTTTAAGGTGCATGGTGGTCCTACCTGGGGCTTTAGGTTTGAGGAGTGATCAATAACATAACAAGGCTGTAATATGATTCCAGTCATCATACATTAAGTTTAGCTAAACTCACAGACAACTAATTCATTATTAACACTGATAGATTGTTTCTGTTAGAAAACGATAAACTAAAATACCGAGGACAAACGTTTACAGCTTCTACAGGGGTTCAGAATTCAAGCAGCAGTCAGGCGTTTCCAACTTCATCAACTGATCAGAATTAAAAGCAGAAGTTTTGGACCTTTGCTGCTCTGGTGCATTCAAGGCCCTCGTCACACCACTGTAAAACACAGCGTCAGAGACGTCTAGACCTCCAGGGGACAGAAATGCTGCAGCAGGACCTTAAAACAGTTAAAGCAGCACAAAGAAACTCCTTTGTCCTAAAATTATATCTAACCATTTAAATACTTTGTGAAACTCAAACTGTGAGTCTGGCGAAACAAGAGGCGACATGAGCGGTGCACAAATTAACGTGTTCAAGCGTGACATTTGGACCAGTAATTCCTCCACGACCGTGAAAGAAACTGAAGTTGTAGTGAGTAAACACTTTCTTTGTCTCATCAGAAGTTATTTTTCTACATGTCACACCTGCATTGTGACTCTATTGTTATGAAACAAATGATGTGATGTCACGTTGTTGTTCATCTGAGGTTGGACTTACTAAACTTTGAAAACCCGCCGAGGTCCAGGTCATAGTTTAAGTTTTAAACATTTTAATGGATAACGTACGGTGCTGCTTGGACCAGAGCTGTCCTGGTCCCTGATAAAAGTGTTCAAGGTCACCTGAAGGTCGATTTACCTTTCTGGAGTCTTCTCCTTTTTGTTTTTTTTCCCACATCTCACCATCTTGCTCCGGTAGCTGTTCCTTCTGGCTGGGCCAGTTTTTATAGACGTATTTTCAAAGGGAGTTGTAGAGATGGCCACTTTACTACCACTCTGGAAAAGGAAAAAACATGTTACTGACCAGAGAATAAATAATAATCTATGTTTATAAAAATCCTCCAAGTAGGAAAACTTTATTCTGCTTCTCTGCATTTTTGTGAACGTTTCACCATCACTAAAGTAACTACTGTGATGAATTTGTTTAATGTGGATCTTTGTTGATTTTGCTTTAACTCTTATAATTATTTTAATAACATGGCAAGAATCAGATTGCTTGAAAGCAACAACCTTAGCTCTGATAAATTCATCACGCCAACCTCAAAGTTCAGCTGGTTCACGATGACACTCGCAGTTCAGTTTAGAGACAAACACCGTCACAGATACCTTCAGCAGGAGCTCCACCACCTCCGTGTGGACGAGTCCGTGAACTGGTTCTCCATTCACGTGGGTGATGAGGTCTCCGGCTTTGAGTCCCGCTTTGTGTGCAGAACCGCCGTCTTCTACGTTCTGAACGACAGACATGCAACGTGTTGCTTAATATCACCGAAATCTAATATTCTGCACAGAATTACGAGTTTTAAAACCACTTTCACATATTTCCTGGAGACAGGAGACGGGTCATCCATCTTCAGCATTCACAAAAGTTCACCAATCAAGCGCTTTTGGTTTCAGTCACAGCACTGACGAGAAAATCATCATCTATTTTGTCCCATCGTGCGTCTCCACTGTCTCCAACAGAGCACCAGGTTCTCCAACACACGCACGTCTGCTACAGGGACTCTGGAGGACAAAGCCCTCCACTCAAAAAGAACAACCTGAGATCTGATTCTCTGTCTGGGATTTTTCTCAGGTGTAATCATCTTCATTGTCTCATTTTCTGGTCGAGAGGACACCGGTGTATGGAAGCTGGAACTTCTTGTTGCTGCAGAGCCAGGTTCGAGTCTTGTTGCTGGAGAACCAGGTTCGGGTCTCATCCTGGATCCCTGACTGGACTTATAACCCCTCTATACCTGGTTTAGACTGCAGATATAAATTGACCAAACTATTTTTTCATATGAGACTCTGAACATAATTTATATTAAAATCACATTTTGGGCCTAAAACGGGTTTTGATCTGATATTCTGCATTGCTTCCTCAGTCTGAACAGCCACTCATCTGACCCAAACCATCCTGTTATGTGGTAGATGTCAGGATCCAGGTGGAAGCTTGATGTGTTGTAAAACACTACTGGCTCCAACTCCACATCCACTCACATGTGTACAGAGGTGAAAGCCATTTTTTTTCTCCTTGTTCTCAACAGTATTTGACAATAATTTAGTTGGCTAGTTGACATGGTATTACGGTTTTGGAGCCTGATAAATGACACCTAAGCAGAACATCTGACTTGTAGCGTGAATGAAGGCTGAATTCTCTTTAAAACAGTACCAAAGGGGTGGGCAAAAATATCGATATGGCAATATATCGCGATACTTTTCCAGCTGATTCAATATCGATACTGAAAATTTGAATTTTTTTTTTTTAAATATTTTTTATCCCCGATTTTTTCCCCATTATATCACCCAGTGCTCCTACCTAAGTGACAGTCCTGGGCATTGCTACTCTCTACCAACCCTGGGAGGGCCCTGCACTGAGCTCAGGTTTTATTTCACGTTTTATTTCATTATATAATTTATTTTTTATATAACACAATTGCCTGTCCTTAAAAAATGAAAAATAATGGACAGAGGTTTATTTATTTATGGATTTATATCTATACTGACTGATCACTGTGCCTGTCCTTGGTTTTAGTACCCATCTTTCTTGTGTTTATTATCATTTGCCACATAATTAAAGCAACCTCATACTAAATTTAATGTTAATTTCATATGATGTAAATAATATGAAAAACATATACAAATATGTTGTAACTTTAGCTTGTATAGTTATAATAAAACATTGTTTTGACTCAGTTTGTCCTATGAATTGTCACTATAATCTGATGAACGTGCAACTCGGATTTTAAGATCCATCACTATCATCTGATGTACATATATACAACTTGGATTTTAAGATGTGTAATGCATTTTAAAATTTTTCGGTGAACTATGTAGAATATAATAATCGGGATATCGCATAATCGGGATATCGCAATGTGTATCGTATCGTGGCTCAAGTATCGTGATGCGTATCGTATCGTGAGGTCCTTCCCAATACCCACCCCTACAGTACCAGGCAGGGCCGGTGTTGGTCTCGGTACCAGAATATGACTGACAGCTTTTAAACCGCTTAGCGCTGATGCGGCACTTACCCAAACCATGTGGTAGACGGTGTAGATGTCGCTGTCACACGCGTACACTCGGATGGCCCTTAGCGTGAAACCAAATTTCTTCCCAGAGCTGTGGATGACGATCGGCTGCCTTGGGTTGGCGGCGCAGAGGGAGGAGTCTCTGCTGGGGGAGGAGTCTCTGGAGGACGGGTCTGAGGAGAGGGAGTAAGGAGAGAGAGGGCTGGCCAGTGGAGACACCCCGAAGATATCTGGAAAAATGAACAATCACCAACTGAGCAGCCTGTTTTTGTTTGAAGCAGTCAGACTTAAAGTGGTCGAGGTCGGTACTGAGGAGCTGCTGTGAAGGCAACTGAATCCTCAGAACAGCAACACATGAAATATAAACTGGAAAAGGATCAACTGTGCTTTCGGCTATTTGTGTCAACATATTGCCAAGGATGAAAAACATCAGCAATGACCTTAGAGAAAGAAATCGCTAATCAATCTCGGAAAGGTTTTAAATAAAAAAAAAAAAACACCACATGGTCAGAACTCAGTCATCCAGGTAATTCTCAAAGGCTTAAAAACACGACAACTGGACTTCCTTCTCGTTTGCTCTTGACAACGTTTCACCACCAAAGTGGACATTTCAGCTAGTGGGCATTCGATATTCATAATTTTATTAATAATCGGTATCGGCCCCCCCCCAAAAAAAAATTGAAAATAAATAATTTCGATTTTTTTTTTTTTTTTTTTTTAAAGAAAAATTAAGAAATTCACTGAAATACTACATTTTCTTTTTGTATTAAGAATGTTCAACATGCTCAAACTTAAGTAAACTTAAGTAAATATTTGCACTTAAAAAAACAACCTGTATAGCCATTTTCACAACCTGTACTGTTTGGTTGTTAGTCATGTGTACTAGTTAGCTTACTGTTACTACCTCCAAGTAGGCACTTGCTGTGGTTTGGGTCTGGGAATTGGGAGTATTGTGCCTGACTGTTCTAAAATTGAGGCTGTTATTCCTCTTAATTTGTTATTTTTTATAGGCAGCTTTTTTATTTTATGTAAAGAGAAAATTCACTTAATGTTATTTTTAATAACTGAAATGCTGCTTGTTTTGTTTGATGTTCCATAATTTGCACTTTTGATGTGTGAGCCGTGCGAAGTGAATATTGCTGTCCTTCCTAGTTAAAGCAATAAATTGCTCACCATTCATTTAAATGAATTCTTGTATTGAAATTTGTTTTCTCCCAAAAAGGTAAAAAAGGGTAATAATCGTATCGGCTGATATCGGCTATCGGTCTTTTTGATTTCCCCCCTAATCGGTGATCGAAATAATCGAAAAAAAAGCAGCCCATGTACTGAGGCTACAGTCCTCCGCTCAGCAGGTTTGAGTCCCAGCCTGCAGTCCTTTGCTGCATGTCGTCCCATTTCTCTCTCTCTACTTCCTTCCTGTCTGCACTCTGAATAAAGACCACTAGAGCCTCAAAATCTTAAAATAAAAAAAAAATGTAAAAATGTATACTTCTAAAGAACAAATATGAGGTTTCGGTGATAATCTGGTAGAGAGGGACTTTATAGATAGATCGATCTTTATTGTCATTATCACTATGTACAACGAAATTAAAAGTGCTCTCCAGTCAGCACATCATATCAAAATAAAATAACTGAAAAATAAATCAATAAAATGAAATAAAAACAAATAAAATAAATATATATATCTAGACACATTCACCCCTCCACACATCAACATACGGACATTACAAGAACTTTCATCAGCATACAATCATTTTTTTCTGTTATTGCACATTGGGCTCTTTTTTTGTTAAGAGTGGTTATTGCTGTTAGATAAAAGCTGTGTTTGAGTCCGTTTGTCCTTGTTTTCATGAGTGTATCTTTTCCCAGTTATGACCCGGTAAAGACCACTGATCTTATTTTTTTTACATCCCTGATGTGTAAAATCTTAGAATTTGACAGAAGGCGGCTGTAAGTTTACGATCTGGACGCCAGTGGTGTCCATCACTCACCTCCGGGGATCATCAGGGACAGAGCTCCAGTTGACACGGATTTGGGGACTTTGGCCACAGCTCCGGGCTTCGATGCAGCGCTGTCTGGTCTTAGAATGGCAGCCTGAGGGCCCTGGTCTGTAGAAGCATGATTGGTACCGTCCGGGCTCACCGCACCCTCACCTTTGGGTGTCAGCTGATCCAGATGTTCTGAGAAGCTTCCTATTAATTACAGAAGACGTGCATGGAGCTAGGTTTTCAATGTCCAATGCAAATAAAGCAACCCAGAGAAAATATGAGGAAATTTGACAATTATGGACTCGGGTCTCGGTTCAGTTTCTAGGGTGAATGAAGGTAAAGGCTAGAAATAAAACTAGGAGGGCCTAGCCTGGCTTTTCCTCTTTGATACAAAGATTTTGTCCTCTGGATTTGCATCCAGAACCAGACAGATTTGTAAATTACACAACCGATCCACAAACGATTCAGCATTCAAAACCAAGAGAAATGTATTGTAGGAAACTAAAAGGAGCTCTGCTGCAGCTGTGTCGCTGCAGGTTGGGGAACAATTCATCTTGATGACACATTGGACCTTTTTTTTTTTTAAGTCTAAAATGTCACAATTTTAAGTCCCAACATGCCACTCCCGATGAGGACCATTAAAATCCCACCCAGAACCAGAATCAACATCAGACTTGAAGCCCTCCAGGAAGCCTGTGGGGCCTCCGTCGAGACAGAAGTCGTTGGATCTGGTCTTTGTATTCCGGTTATTTCTAAGAACCTGGTTTATTCTGAAATTGTGTCGACTTTAAAACAGATTTGTGCACGATAAGGTTGCAGTTACTATAACAGGGGTCGGCAACCCAAAATGTTGAAAGAGCCATATTGGACCAAAAACACAAAAAACGTATATGTCTGGAGCCGTAAAAAATGAAAGGTCTTGTATCAGCCTTAGAATGAAGACAAATGGTGAAAGGAGAAATGTCGAAAAAAAGTCAAAATGTGGAGAAAAAAGTCAAAATTTAGAGAAAAAAGTCAAAATGTTCAGATTAATGTTGAAGTACAATCTCGAGAAAAAAGTTCAAATGTTGAGAAAAAAGTGGAAATGTCGAGAAAAAAGTCGAAATGTTGAGAAAAAAGTCGAAATGTTGAGAAAAAAGTCGAAATGTCGAGAATAAAAAGGAAAGGAAAAAGGAAGAAAAAAAGTGGAAAAAAGGAAAGAAAGAAGAAAAAAGAAAAAAAACAAAGAAAAAAAAGGAAAAAAAGAGAAAAAAAGAGAAAATAAAGACAAAGAAAGAGAAAAAAAGGAAGAAAAAAAGAAGAAAAAAGGGAAAAAAAGGAAAAAAAGAAGAAAAAAGAAAAAAAACAAGAAAAGAGAGGAAAAAAGGAAAAAAGAGAAAAAAGAAAGAAAAAAAAGAGAAAAAAGAAAGAAAAAAAAGAAGCAAAAAAGAAAAAAAAGGGGAAAAAAAGGCAAAAAAGGTGAAACATTTTTGAAAAAGCTCCAGGAGCCACTAGGGCGGCGCTAAAGAGCCGCATGCGGCTCTAGAGCCGCGGGTTGCCGACCCCTGTACTATAATAAGTACAGTAAGTAGGTTATAGGATGTCATTGTGTCACTGCTTCTGCATGGCTGCATGTAACTCCAGCATTTGTAGTTCCTACCTGACAGCGTGGCTCCGCTGTGGGTGCTGCCAGGAGTAGTGGCGTCAGGCTCCTCCTGCGCCAGCTCCCCGATGGAGAAAGATGCTTTGCTGGGGTCACCGAGGCCCGAGGTGTCGTCTCCTTCGCTCTCAGCCGAGATGGCAAACTTTGGCAGCAAACTGGGACGAGAGCCCTGATTCAAGCTGTCTGTGTCGGTGGAGTGGGACAGCGAGGGCCTGGATCAAAGACACAACCGGACTCATCTTCAATACTGTGCTTCATTTTAATTCGAGACCAGATATGTTTGAACCAAAGGTGGAAATCCTCATACATTTCAGCAAAGTCTGGTGTCCAGCTGAGAGAGTCCACAGTCAGCGGGCTCTCGCTCTTCTTCTCCTCCATCTCTCCTTTCTCCTCCAGATGCCCACGAGACAGATCCAGGCTGCTGTAAACCTGTCGACCACACACCAACATTCACATCATTGCAGACAGGCTACAGATGCGCATTTCAGTTTTAAAACGCAGATATTTAAACAGAAATCAGCAAAGAATGTACAGTTTTCTGCAGAGATTACAACGTTCACATTAAGCCATCTGCGTTACGCAGATCTCATGTTTCTGGAAAGGATTCAGTGTGGTGCCGCACTGCCACTGGGACACCCTGGTGCTTTGTGAGGCACTCCGTAATGTTTTGTTTTGTTGTGAGCGGGGAGCCGACTGCAATGCAGCATGACTCCCGGCTTGCACGACTGTACCGTGTCTGCTGTCACGCATTACCACATAAAAGCAGATCTCATTTACAAGAGGAAAATTTATGCAAAGCCAAAATCAAGGCTTGGTGCTGTTGGGGGCTGAAGGACGAGCTTCTAGACGCACATGTCAAAAATGCTTGTTTGTCTCGATTGAGACGTAATGATGAAGATGGATGAGAACTTCAGATCATTTACATCCCTGATGTCTCGTTCGTTAACGACGATGCCCTACGTGTTAGACTGAGGGCAGAAAAAAGAGGAGGGAGATTAGGGACGCACCTTGGAGAATCGGTGAGAGCAGGAGGAGAACTGCCGCAGCTCCATGTTAAAGTCCTCGTCGTTTGTGTCCTCTTCCTCCGTCTCCAGGTGATGGTACCTCTCAGAGCGAGCTGGGAGAGATGAGAGGCTTATGTTCATTTTGCGTTCAGTTATTACAGATCACTCCCTTGACAGGGTGAGGTAAGAGCTGGGCAAGTGTAAACGGCAACCTCTCAACGCCGTCAGAGGTCACGCAGATTTCCAGGGATTAATTGACTCCTTTAGATGCGAGATGTTTTCATACATAGTTCTCTAAAAACCTACAGTTGTCTAGAAAATGGTTACCATTGTTTATATTTTTAATGCCTCAAACTACTCAACAATAACAGCGTCAATCTTTATACAAACTTTGACCTTTGACAGTGACGGGGTAGGAAGATGGGCAGCGACGGGCTTCAGGTCAGGACTCGCCTGGGTGAGGACTAAAGTCTCTGTACACAGAGTTAGTTTAAAGCTCTGAGCATTGCAACAAAAAAATAAAATGTTCCTCCTTATTAGAAGAAAAAGAGGAGAATTCACTCGGATGGAAATTAACGGATTTGATTGCGGACTGATTTTCAAATCATGAAAATAAATCCTGGCTTCATTATTACAATCTCCCGACAACAGTGTAAGTCTGACGCATTTATCACAGAGTTAGTTTGGTGTTTTCAGGAGTCTCTTATTTTCTGTAAATCACCTCTTAAAGGTGTTTGAGTTTCGATTTTTAAGGAACCAGCCAACCTGCATGTCAACAGCAACACCAGCTCACGTCATTGAGGTCTTAGAATCCAGAGTCACACAGAAAGCACTTTTAACAAATAATGAGCATCAACTGTGACGGTGAGTAAATGATCAAAGTCCAGTTGTTCTTGTTGACTCACTGTCGAAGTAGCTCGTGTCGTCTTCTGACTCGAGTTGAGGGATGAACTCGGCCTTCTGCCTCAGGAGGCCGTTCCAGTCCAGGTTGTGGAAAAACGAATGCTGCTTGACCTCAGCAGCTCCTCCTGCAGGTGGAGAAAAGATACATTTCCAGGACAAATGTGTAACTAAAAGTACAAATCATCTGAGCAGCTCATTTGAAGACAGGAGAGAAAAAAAACAACAAGAAAAACGCTTACGCCGTGCTTCCCTTTTCCCTCACGGCTGTGGGCCAAATTCATGTCACAGCTATAAATTATGCAGCTTCCTGCTTGTGACCTTTTGTAAAACAGCAGCATGGGTGAACACAGAGGTCCGGCCGTCCCCCGACTGAACCAGCATCAAACTGATTGAAAGCTTCTGTAGTGGGTCGCAGTCACGTTTACAGTCTGCAGATATACACCCTCAATCTGCCTCATCATGCATGGAATTGGATTCATGGACGAGCAAGGAAATAATTGCAATTGATCAAACGGGGAGTTCAGCAGGCCGCGGGATAACCTGTTCTTCTGCGGGATGACCTCAATTTTAGTTCCCGCTGACTTGGAACAATACGAGCTGCTGAGGTGGCACGCGAGGATTTATGACGGCATGTTGTAGTCTTCGCAGGCTCACCTGCTGCTCCACTTTCTTTACACATCCTGTTCTCACCTGTGCCCATCCTTTCGAGAGGGTTCTGCCTCAGCAGCAGGGTAATGAGCTCCTGAGCATCAAGAGGGGGAGCGTCCTCTCCGTCAGGCCAGTTGATCTCATCTGGAAACACAATGAAAGCCGTCAGTTATCTCCACCAACACGTGACTCTTATTCTGCGTATGTGGAAGTCCCACTTCCATGCACACGAGGGCAGCATTTCTCAATAACGTTCCCATATGAACCCCTGGCATAAGATGGATGCTATTACAGGACGTGCCGGAAAGAGAAAAGACCAAGGGCAAAATTCTTTATCCTCCAGCTGCCGGGAGAGAGGGGGGAAATGGGACTCCTATCTTTAAGGGATTATTATCTATCTGCTCAGTTGAGACCCCTTCTATATTGGTGTAATCCATCGTACATTGTTAAATGAAAGACCATGGAGTTATCTAATATATACACCAATACTTGGTCGTGTTGGCAAGGAAAAGGAGATATTAAAGACTGACAGAGAGTGTCAATGGGTGAATCTTTTGCTGAAAGTATGGGTAAGTAAGCTGCCCACTTTTGAAATGTTCAAATGTTGCTATACACTGGGCTAACCCACGAATGTCTATGAAGTCTGACAAAATATCTGGTATTCCCCAGCAAGGCCTTTGCTCATCTGTAGGCTTACAGTCAGACTGCTAGCATTAAAAATAAAATGAGTAGCATCATTATTATTATTTGTGTTTTTTTTTTCTCTTTTTCTTTATACTGTACTTGGTTGTTTCTCTTGTCTCTGGGTCTGTTGTGAGTGCTGGGTTGGGGATGGGAATGTGGGAGGGATATAAAAAGATGGGAAAAATGGAAGGATGGAAGTATTCCCAGTTATTTTGCTTTACTACTGTTGTGAAATTATTTCCAATAAAAAAATCATTAAAAAAAAAAAAAAAGTATGGGTAAAAGTGATTAAAAATGTCCAACTCCAAAACCAGGTTAAACTACTCAGATGGCTGGCATATGATCCTGATTTTATACCAGCAGTGCAAGATCACAGATACAGTTTTGGTATTTGGTATCACTTCTATATGCATTATTGTTGGGATATGTATTGTTGCTGGGAGCTTAATAGCTTTGATAATCTATGTCAAATATATGGGTTTGATCAGCAGGACTTCTACAGGTACTTACAGCTTCGTGACTATTTCTGGAAAAAGGTGAAGGGCCCTAACCCAACAGAGCCATCAATGGTCATTCAAATATTTATAGATCAGGGATTCTTGAGATAAGGGACAAAACAGGTTTTAAAATGTATTTTTTTTTTTAAATGCACACTATATTCATTGGAACTGTATATTTCTGTAGAGAAGGATCTTAGCTATTTAACCATGTAAAGGAACAGGTTTTAAATAAAAACACTTAAAAAAAATAAACATGCTTCACTTTAGAACTTGATTTGTGTCAAATCCGTCAGACACACTCAAAAGTATACAATTTTAATTCTTCCAGTCCAACAAGAATCTAAAGTCCTGAAGTATGTCAGTATAGTGTTTAGTTACTCTGATATGTAATAAAATACAATATATAAACTCGTGTTGTGATTTCACACTATTCTGAAAAGGTTTTTAAAGTTTACTTGAGTTACTAATCATCCCATGACCTCACATGTTTGTTTTATAATATGTTTAAATTTACTTATTGATTATTAGGGCCCGAGCACTTACAGTGGGATTGTATCTGTAGGAATTGTTCTTTATTCTTTCTTTCTTCTGACGAAAGGAGGGCCTTTTTGCCCCCCTAAACGTGCCCCAAAAGTCACCCAATTTTGCACGCAAGCCAGGCCTGGTGAAAAATTAGATATTTAATGGTTTGCATTACTGGGCGTGGCCTAACGGCTCAACAGCGCAGAACAGAAAGTCGTGGGTGGTGTCATTTCTGATATGCTTATGGGGGACGGTGGCCATGAGTGCGAGGGCCCGTTCATCGCTGCTTGCAGCTTGAATTCTTCTTGTAATGGATGTTTCCACCAATCTTCCTACAAGTTGGGATCTTCTTCTTCTTTGTCTTGCAGGACGACGTTTTAGGAGAATTACACCCATTCGCCAAACCCTGCAAACACCGGGCCTCCTGCAGCAGCACCACTGCAACAATTTCTGCTTTCCTTTGTGAAAAAGTGTAATGGAAGTCCACCGGGAGTCACTCTAAAGTGTAAAAATCACGACACCAATGATCATCGTCCCATTACAGCTGAGATCCTTCTCACTTCACACCGCATATCTGGTCAGAGGCTCAAGTTTTAAGAAGGAGTTGGACAGTTTCTCACTCATCTGGTCGAAGCTTAGACGTCTCACGCATTTATCGTTTGGTTGTAACTGCTCAAAGATTCATCTCAAACACAGAGGTTTTCTAGATAAAGTAAGTTGGTCTTTTTTTATTTTTAGTGCCGTCAGCACCGTGTGCAGGTTTCATTTCCACGTTTGCATGAACTCCACAGTTTACCAGATGAAACCAGCTTTCCTGCTTGTGTGCCCATTGTGCAGGTGAAGACCTGGGATTTCACTGAAGCTTCTTAAAGACGACTGTTATTTTAGCACCAGTATCAAAACACATAGATGAAATCCTAGTTTTAGCCACAGTTTCCTGGCCTTTAATCCAACAGGGGCGTTTACCTCTGAGCTGCACTTTAATATCACAGATGTTACTCGTTCTCTACGCCTGGGTGACTGATGGATGTGGCAGACTGATGGCTCCTGGAGGGACATTTATCATGATGTTGTGCTTGTAATATCATCCATCTATCCACGACACCCAGTTTAATGTGTCAGGTGTCATAGTGGGTCTGTAGGTGACGATAGGACGAATAACCTCTAACTAACTTTTCATTCAAATTGATCGTATACACTTTTATCAGATCAAGTGAACAGCCTGAAACCTTGAAAGCAGTTTTGTTTAAAGTCAAATCTAACTTTAATGCCTGTTTTAAACCACTAAGAGTGTGTATATTTTTAACGTTTCATCCAAAGTTCATCAAAACAGAGGTTTAAAGGATCAGTGACATGCATCACTGCAGCTGAGGTTAGGCCAGTTTATGGTTTCAAGGCACAAGTCCGGGGCTTAGTTGCCGTTAATACTTGTCGTTTGTGTCACTCCGTAACTCCACCACCGAACACAAGGTGGCGGTGCAGGCTCTCCTCTGCAGCGGCGAAGCTTTCAGTTCCGAAATTTATTTTCTTTCACGTGCTTATGTGAGCTTTTTTCCTTAACTTGTTTTATATGCATTTAATTTGTATCACAAACCTGACAAACTATTTTAAAAGCAACCCTGCAGGAGGAATCTTAGGGTTTTCGAGACAAGCGTCACATGTATGCAGTAATCGAGTCAATTCTGTCCAGCAGCTCTGGGAGCCGTTTGTCCTCCATTTTAATCAAATTTGGTCGAGTTATGAATATGTATGTGCGTCCCGAGGCCACGGCAGCGCGCATAGAGTGTGTTCAGGCCTCTTTAATTAACAGTCACTCTCACCTGCTCGACGCAGTTTGATTGAGAGCAAACCAAATCAGTCATGGCACGTCATTTGTTTTCATGTCACACATGCACAGGCCGCTCTCCGAGTACAGAGACGATTCATCTCAGCAGCGGCGCTGATGACGACGACACAACACCTCCCCGTTTCCGGGATGAGCATCATCTCTGCACCATCGCCATGGGAATACAAAAGTAACACCATCGTAATGTTTCAACTGCACTCATGGTCTTGAGTTGAGCGAAACCCACTCGCTGCCATCTGTTTGTCTGCCGGCCTTCAGGGAAATCTGAGACTTCAATAAACTGAGAAGCCCATGTGGTCACTATGCAAATAGTTAATTCACATCTCAATGAGGCTGGGGAGTTTTTCCTGATGTGCCCCACCAGCTCAACAGATGCTGAGAAAATCCACCCAATTTACTTTATTAGCACAAGATACGTCAAGTGGAACTTCATTTGCAATAAACTGATGTAAATAAGAATGGACTTTAATCTTAAAATGCAAAAAAAAAGGCAGTGGATTGACTTGGGTGATGCCATGTCATCAGTGTGACTGATATAAAACGTTTAAGTCAGCAGAGAATCAGTCATTCAGAAAAGAAGCAGCTGTCAGGTTTTAGCAGGAGTAACAGCCACGTCAGCGTCTACATCTAAATCCAAATGCCAGCAGGCAAATACGCTCGCAGTGACAAGAGACCTGATTTTAGAAGAGACACGCCTGTCCAGAACCTCAAATCTTCCCTGCAGATGGTCCAGAAAGACGTCCTCCTGTGCTGGTGATGCAGCACCTCACCGCAGCATCTGATACTGTTGACTACTCAGGGACCTCCGAGGACCTCCACAGTGGTTTAGGTCTATTTGACAAACAGGAGTTTTTCTGTCATGATCAATGACCTTTCCTCTTCTTCAGCCCTTCGAATGTGCCACAGGGATCCATTTTAGGCACTTTTTCATTTTCCTTGTGCATTTTGACTTTCGGATCAGTTATTTCATATCATAATGTCCGTTCATCTGTCAGTTATGTCCAGTTCCTCAGACAGATTTTGATCCATCCACTGCCCCTTAGATGACATCAAACTCTGGTTGTAACAAATTATTTCCATTTGAATGAGTTCTAAACTGAAACGTATACTGTTTGCTCCCTCCAAGTGGCCCAGCAGTGCCGTATCCACTCTGCTCTGGGTCTTGATGTTCCGGCCCCTCAATTCAACCATGAGGTCAAAAATCTGGGTGTGACCTGAGACAGCAGTTTAAAATTTGATAAAACAGGTCAACCCTATTCTCAAGCAAGCTTTGTTCAACTTCAATGGCTAGAGTCAAGCCCTTCCCTGCGCCGTAGTGACCTTGTGACAGCCTTCCATGCTTTCATCAGTCCCTGGATCGATTCCGGTAATCCCCTTTAATTTGGAATTAATAAAAACTTCTCTGCATCGTCTGCAACTTGTACAGACTGCTGCTCGCCATGCTTGGAGTCATGATCATACCCCAGCTGTCCTGTAGCCCCCAGTTTGTCATTTTTTTTAGGTGCAAGTAATGGCCTCTGACCTTCATATTTATATCCCATTGTCAAGTCACATGGAGCAACCATTGGGGCGATCGTTCCTTTGCAGTCGCAGGTCCTAAATTCGGGAGTGCTCTTCCCCCATGAGCTATATAGCATCTCCAGCCTGCCTGGCTTTTGGCACATACCACTACATCATCATTCTCTTTTTTAATTACTGTTATTGTTATGTTTTTATACTTTACTCTAGTTTTAATGTGTTTTATTGTCATATTTTCATTGCATTTATGTAAAGGTCTTCATTGGATTTTATCCGGATGTAGCCCCTTGGTGGCAACACCACAGCATATTTATTCACCACATATTTAAGAATAAAGTTCATTAACTCCTGCTTAATAATGTACACGTAAAATTAACTGAAAGCAGATTGCTTGAGTTGAATAAGCTCCTGTTGTAAATGAAGCTGCTGGGGATCACAAACAAACTGATGTTTGAGTCTGATAACATTGTATGAATCTGATTTAACAGGATATGAACTTCTATCCGATTTCCTGTTCAGAGTTCCTGCAGAGGCTGCTGGTTGTAACTCCCCGTCCTCCAGCCGCTACTACTTCTCTGCGTCAGGTGTTAAACTCGACGTGACGACTGGTGACATTGCTGACTTTCAGCAGGAAAAATCTTATTCTACAAATTCATAAAACAGCTGTTTCAGCCTGGACTACAGAAGAGGAGAGATGGTGACACCCACCGCTTATGACCTGTCCAAACAGCTCCTCCGGCGTGTCTCCAAAGAAAGGCACGCAGCCCACCAGGAACTCGTAGAGGATGATTCCCATGGCCCACCAGTCCACCGGCTTCCCGTAGCCTTGTCTCAGGATCACTTCGGGAGCAATATACTCTGGAGTCCCACAAACCTGCACAGAAGGAAACGTGTATAATATATATACACAGATAACGCTTTGCTGAAGTTCAGCAGTAGTATCAGTAGCAGGGGTCACCTGCTTGTCGGAGAACTCCCTGGCGTCTTTCTCAATGTGTCCTTCGTACAGGTTGGTGGTCATGTTCATCAACCCGACTTTGGAGAGCCCGAAGTCTGTCAGCTTGATGTGACCCATGGAAGTCACCAGCAAGCTGAGAGGAGGGGGTGAAAAAAAAGACACTTGTAGTACACTTGTAGTGTATTCATGCTGCTACACCGGCTTAGTGTCAAGAAAAAGGAAAAACAAACAAACAAAAGTTCATTAAACATATTTAGAGTGTTTTACTCATTTTCTTTTAGCTCCACCATGACTTTATTCCACTCCCTGAGCGTTACAGATGTCAAAATGATGCGTCTGACCTCAGTGATGGGGACTCACTTGTCAGGTTTGAGGTCCCGGTGGACGATGCCGTAGTTGTGGAGATATTCCAGAGCCAGGACGGTCTCTGCAAAGTACATCCTGGCCATGTCCACAGGCAGCGGACCCATGTTCTTCAAAAGGGTGGCGCAGTCTCCGCCTGTAAATGACAACAGAGATACATGCTTTTACGTCTGTGACGTGAATATGGAACAGAAAGTAGTCTACATGCACTTATTTGTGTGAGATCTTCCGTCTCGTGACTGATAATCATCGTACTACTTGTTAGTGGTAGTGTACCGGCCCCCTGCTGGTGCTTATCTAGAGTTTCTGCATGAGTTTTCAGATTTCCTATGTCATTTTTTGATCAGGACAGATCAAGTCATCATGGTGGGTGACTTTAACATTCATATTGATGTTGACAGCGATAATCTTAAATTAGCTTTTAATTTTCTTCTAGAATCAATGGGCATTTCACAAAAAGTAAACAAACCGATGCACTGTTTTAATCATACCCTTGATCTCATCCTCACCTACGGTGTCAAACCCGATAATCTCTTAGTGTCGCCTGTAAACTCCCTCCTATCCGACCACTATTTAATATCGTTTGAATTTAATATTGTCGATGCTGAAGCGCAAAACAGGAGGTATTATTTTAGCAGTTTTTCCGATCAAGCTATTGCTAAATTTCGGGAGGCCATCCCTCATCCTAACACAGTGGAAAATAGTGAAGCATGTGAGGCCAGTGACCTGGGTTCTACCTCCGTAGATGTTGATATCCTTGTTAGTAACACTGAAGATTTGCTGCACTCAGGTTTAGATGCAGTTGCTCCTTTGATAAAGAGGGTCTCTAATCATAGGAGCTTAACTCCCTGGTATAATTCAGATATCTGAGTGTTGAAACAAGAAGTGCGTAAAATGGAGCGATGCATTCCTGCAGCTCTCAGTAGTGAAGACTTTATGAGTTTCTTTAACAGTAAAATCATCAGAATTAGAGAAGAAATCAACCAGGCCCACCCGGTAGTGGTTGTGGGCGTTTCTTCAGCTTTAGCGACTTCCTTAGGCTCTGACTTGACTCCAAACGGTTATGATCCTATAGACCTCCCTGAGCTGACCTCAGTTGTCAATAGGGCTAAATCATCCACATGTTTGTTAGAGCCCATCCTGTCTCAAGTACTCAAAAAAAAAAAGTCACTTATTGGTACGACAATACTGGACCAGATCAACTCATCCCTACACTAAGGATGTGTACAACAGGTTTTTAAAGTTGCAGTAATTAAACCTTTACTTAAAAAAACCTCTCTTGACCCAGACATTAAAGCTAATTATTGACCAATTTCAAATCTCCCATTTGTATCAATATTCTGGAAAAGCTAGTTGCAGCCAGTTATGTGACCATTTGTATAGAAATGATCTATTTGAAGTTTTTCAGTCAGGTTTCAGAATGCATAAATGCACAGAGACAGCACTGGTTGGAGTCACAAATTACCTTCTTATGGCCTCAGATAAGAGATTAGTGTCCATACAGGTTCTACTGGACCTCAGTGCTGCTTTTGACACTGTAGATCAGCATCTTACTGCACAGGTTAGAGCATGTTGTTGGGAATAATGGGACAGCTCTAGGTTATTTTAAATCATATCTATCTGACAGATTCGAGTTTGTTCCTGTACACAAGGTTTCTTCAGAACAGTTGAGGGTCTGTTATGGTGTTCCGCAGGGTTCTGTGCTATGGCCAATCTTGTTCAGTTTATACATGCAGCCCATGGGAAGTATAATCCAGAATCACGGCATACACTTTCATTGCTATGCTGATGATACGCAGCTCTATTTGTGTATGAAGCCGGATGAAACAGAACCATTAGCTAAACTTCAGGCATGTCTTAGGGACATCAAGGACTGGATGTCCAGATTTATTTTGCTTGTAAATTCAGATAAAACAAAGGTTATTATTTTTGGACCCAAGCATTTTAGGAAGGGATTAGATGGCGTTGTGATGGCATCCCATTCAACTGTGAGCCTTGGGGTTGTTTTCGATCAGGATTTGTCGTTTAAATCATATATCATTTTTCCAACTCCGTAAAAACACAAAGATTAGGAAAATCCTCTTCCAGAGTGATGCGGAAAAACTAATTCACGCGTTTGTATCTTCTAACTAGATTACTGTAATGTATTATTAGCAGGAGGGTCCCCCCTTATGAGCCACATCCTGCTCAAGGTTTCTTCTTTCCTAACGGGGAGTTTCCTATCCACTGTTTGGCTTAAGACATTTTATCTGCCATTGTTTATGTTATGTTTATGTAATAATTGTTCGGGGGTCATGTTCTGGGTCTCTGGAAAGCGGCTAGAGACAACTTCTGTTGTAATAGACGCTATATAAGTGAAATTGAATTCAAGTTGCGCACATCTCCCTCAACTTACCTTCAACGTACTCCATGACCATGCAGAGGTGCCGCCGCGTCTCAAAGGAGCAATACATGGACACAACGAAAGGGTTCTCGGCGAAGGTCAGGATATCCCTCTCCACGAAGGCCTGCTGTATCTGATTCCTCAATATCAGATTCTGCTTGTTGATCTTCTTCATGGCGAACCGCTGCTTTGTTTCCTTGTGTCGAACTAAATAAACGGCTCTGTGGAAGTAAAGGTTCATCCGTCAGGTCAGCCATTGAAACGACTGGCCGTCGTGTGTCAGTTCAGACCACCAGACGGAGAGTTCTTACCCATAGGCACCATTGCTAATGAGTTTTGCCAGCTCAAAGTCCAGTTCGCAGGGTTTCCTTCGGCACCTCAGGGTCGAACTGAGGCTATGAGACTGAGGCCAAAAAAGAGGAGACAAATCTTAATTTGACACCTTGGCCTGAGGAACAGACAACTTAAATCAATATGATGATCAATTTCTAAGAGCTTACAGAGTCATCTGTTTCTGGGGTTTCTGCGATCCCGCTGTCACAGCTGGTCAGCTGAGCAATTTCTACACAGATGAAACAGAAAAGAAAAGAAATAAAGAAAGATGATCTGGTTTTAATCTAAACTTTGCCCGTTAAATTCATTATAAACATGTAACTTCATGTGGAGCTCACAAACGCATACGAGGTGCAGTTTCTTATCAAAAGTAGCATAAATAGGGAAAACTCAGCACATTTGAACCCCATCAAAAAACAGCAGATCTGAGACCTTATTCACCAGTTAGCTTTGCGGTGCTGACTTCAACATAACCTGAACTGAGAATAAATGAGCTGGAAAACAAATCTGGATTTCGCTACTCTACAGTAATAGCATCTCTGAAGCTCATTTTGAAAATCACCACTCTAGAACAAGTGCTCATTAAAAACCGCCTTGCGTCTTTTGTCTGTATGCGCGCAGCAATGCTAACGACAAAAAAGGGGGGGAGTCTTGTCCCCAGAGGGCTTGTAAAACTCATTTCTGCTGCCATTTAACATCTGTCCCTCCGTTGAGGTTTGCTTCAGGCACGAGAGGCGCCGGGAAAACGAAACGCGGGCGGCGCCCGGGGGAACCGTTGGGAGAGACTGGCTGACGAGCCAGTCTGCAGGGATCTGAACGCGGTCTGTGGGGAGGCCATTCCTTTCTAATTAGTCATAATGAATGTCATTGGTTACTGAATCTGGAGAGACGGTGGGTCATTAGATAGACAATCTGTTTGGCACAAGACATTAGTAGGAGTTTCTTTGTCTTTTAGTTCCCTAAACAACTTTTCATCGCAACAGAAACTCCATGTAGCCGAAAAACCCACTTTCAATGACCACTGTTTGATATTGCATTATTTTATGTCACTGGATCATGTTTTTGAGCTCAGAGCATCTTGTACCTTCCAGAGGATCTCGAGTGAGTCCCAGCTGGCTGATGATGTAACGGGGGATGTCTGTTTTGATGCCCTGGCCCTCTTTAGCGTGTCCTTCAGCCGCCTCCAAAAGGTGGTAAAATTCCTCTGGGTCAAACTCCTGAAAGCACAGCGTTTGCATAAACTGTACAGCATAAACCTTCAGGCATCGTTTAACCACACAACAACCTCTCTTTTCATAAAACCAACATATTTGTTTACTTTTACTACAAAATTAACACTTTTGTACCTTAAAGAAGAAATGATGTTCTTTTTTTAAATACTGAGTGTTTGATGAAATGTCTGGGGCATGTTTTAGTTAAAAATAAAAAAGCAAAATTTTCAAATCATGTCTTTCCAGCTCTGTTCATATAAGCCAGATTTAGGCCACAGTTTTAGGCACGCCACAGCAAACAAAATGTTATATCTTTCATACTATGTCCCCTTTGAAATGACTGTGGTTTATTTCTATTCTCTTTATTTGTATCTCTGCACATTTGGTGCACAAAAGGAGGACAAAAGTAAACTTTCTATTAAAGATAAACAACATTTTGTCTAACTAAAAACCAATGAGTAGAAAAAAAGAAACAAATAAGGGTGGGAGACACTTCGCTTCATGTTTTATGAAGCCAAGAATAAGTAATAAAAAACATTTTGTGTTTACTGAGTAAGGAGCCTTTTTGAGCTAGGACGTCAAATGCACAAATTTAACTGAGTTAACTGAGTTTTTTTCGATGGATATTTTTTAGGAAACTTTTTGGACTCCCGTGTCCTCCATATGAGGATCCTTGAGTCCTCGGCTGCTATCTACTGCAGTATTAATGTGTGCAGGTGTTTGAAGACAGGAATGACCTCTTCCTCCTCTATCTGCACTACTCACCTGGCTGCAGCGGCTCTCTCGGCTCACATACTCTCAACTCCTTCGCTTCACTTCCAGCTGCTAATGTTAGATAAACCTTTATTCTGATCACCAGCTCAGTTCACCTCTGCACGAAGGAATTTCTACTCTGTTAAAAGGATTCTTCTGGTTTTCTGAATCTGTGTCTTCCAGTCTGATTTTTGCTGCCATGGTGATGGCTGATATTTGGCTCATGGCACATGTTCTACCTTGGGCAGAGTGGTGCACTGACTTCTTCTTTTCTTTAAAAAAAAAAACGAAAATCTTTTTGTCAAACTGGATATAAAATAACAGTCAAAGCAGTGTACATTAATATAATGCAACATTGCTACCTATTAAAGCCAGGGGGAGTCTCTCTCTCCTCACTCAAACCCCGCCCCCTGAATCAAGAACAGTGGACTTTCTTTTCTTGGTTCTTGAAAAACATTTCACCTTCCATCCAGCAGGCTTTGCCAAGTCATCTTCTATGACCGAGAAAAGGAGGTGCAGTTGCTTTGCAGAAAAACAATGTTTGACCTGGTCTTTATTTGGGATGGGCGTTTAATACAAAAAAAGTTTTGCTACACCTGGCGGATAATTGGGACTGGCGGCAAATTGGGACTTGGCTATTGTTTAAAGTTTTACGGTAAACTATTTTTCTGTTACTTGTAAGTAAAGCCAAAATCAAAACAAAAATCCAAACACAACATCAACATCAATTTTTTAAATGTTTTTAGTGTATTTACTTTGGCAGAGTAAAGATTCTGTAGTTTTGGACATCTGTTTACAAATCACCTACCATTTCATTTGAAGTCATTGACCATTTGGAAAATACAAGGTTGACAGACACACCTAACTCTTAATAGAGATACTTGACTGTTCAGCTGCTATGCTATTTGTAGGCAGCATTATGTGAATTTATTGAGGTCTTATACTTGGAAACTAGCTTCTGCTGAGCTATGAATATTTCAAGACAAAAAAAAGCCCTGTAGAGTCTCGGTAGCACTAATATTACGATGAAGCTTCAAAGTTTCAAGTCATCATGTGACACCCTATCATCCTACAAACATGTTAAAGTCCCTTTTGTTTTAAGCTTGGCCAGCCATTCCCATACTCTTGTAAATGGGAGCAACACCTCTCACACTCACGGCCATTTCCACTGGTACAGAACATACCGAACCAATCACAAAGAGATGGGAGTTGGTCTAATGTGATGACTTGTTGATTCTTGTCTGGTTGTCACTCTACCTACATCACATGCTTCATTCTCTGACTGTCAGCATGCCTGTCCAATGACGTCTAGAGGTTCTGCCCCTGGAAATCAAAGTTAAATCTCGAAGGGGCAGACTCATTCTTTGTATCAAAGAGGAAAAATAATGGGGCCCTGGATAGCTCCACAGGGCCCCATTTACAGAGGCTGTAGTCCTCATGCAGGCAGCGCAGGTTTGAGTCCCAGCCTCTCACTCTGTACTGCATGTCTTCCCCTCTCTCTACCCATTTCCTGTCTACCTACTTTCTGACTCCAGTAGGGCTGGGCGATATGGACCAAAAGTCATATCTCTATATTTTCTAGCTGAATGGCGATACTCGATATATATCTCGATATTTTTTCTGTGCCATAATTGGGGTTTCCCCCAAAGCATTATAGCATAGCATCTCTGTTAGCTTCATTTTTTTTCTGAGGCAAACCCTTAAAAAAACAGACAGTTTTAATACAAAGCCTCGTGCCAAATGTCACACAGGTACCTTTGTTAACAGAGGTCTGCACAATATCAAAATGTATAAAACAAATGAAATAAAAATAAACTGCCTGCATATATAGAATAAAAATGCTTCTTGAATAAAATAAAACAAATATCCCTTTCCTGCATAACAATTAAATTAAAATACACTGTAATTAATACAATGTAGACAGTAACAGGCAGACTTTTCCACTGAGGTTGACAGTTGTGCAAATAACAAAACATTTGTGCAAATCTCAAATAAAACATTCAAGTCAATTTGTCACAAAATAAGCTATATCAAAATCATAAAAAAAAAATGTAAAAAAAATTTTTTTAAATCGATATAAACGATATTGTCTCGTACCATATCGTGTTTGAAAATATATCGATATATATTAAAATCTCGATATATCGCCCAGCCCTAGACTCCAGAATGAATCCAATTTCAACAGAAACCAGATGTGGCAACACCTGCTTGTCCAAAATAAACACAATTTTGAAAATCAACCACCCAGAACAAGTGCTCGTGAAGGTTCACCTTGAAACTTTGTCCTTTCCGTCTGGGTGTTTGAACTGTATTGAAGTGGTTACATCTTTAATAAAAAGGGTATTAAGGTGTTTTCTCACTGGTAATATTTAGGTTAGCCCAAAGAAACTCTGGGAATGAGTCTGGTGCAAACCACAACAGCTGTACTAAGACCCCTCTGAAAGGTGGTCACAGTATAGTCTTCGATCACACCCAACTACACAGGGTAGGAAGATAAGGCCAGCAGTCGCAGACAAACCGCAGTCGATCTTCGTTTACATACTGAATGTTTGTAGCACTGCGGGGGAAACCAAACCAAACAGAAAAGAAATCGTGTCACCATACTTCTCAGCTCGTTGCTTGATAGCAGTTGTCAGAAACTACGCCAAGATTGATACTGACCAATGACAGCACTGGGTGTTGCTGGGCGACTTGTTGATGATGTTGATTAACTGTGATTCTACCTTATATTTTCTTCTAGCAAATAGAAAATGAGTGTAAATGTAAAAAGTGTACCGGAACAAACGTACCAGACATTCCAGCAGTCGAGCAGGTCGCGCTATCACGATGAGGATTTTCTTCGCCAGCTCTCTGACGAAATTCACCTCCTCACTCTCCGACCTCTCTGTGGACTACAGAGCAACCATCCAGAGAAGATATGAGATGATGTCAGCTGTTTCACAGGTCATCATATCAGTCAAGACGGTGCAATCGAAGGCAAGAATGACTCTTCAGGCTTTAATATTTTACATTTAAACTAAAGTCATAAAGCTGAATGTCCCACAGACGTTTAAGGTTTTCTGAACATCTGCTGCACGATAGAAGAAGAGTTTAACCCATTTCACCTCTTTTATCTTCTTGAAACAATCACTGGACATAAAGTTATCATTTCTAAAGAAAAGAGAAATGGGTTCATTGTTTTCATGAATTACTCATCCAGCCGGTTGGAGGAGCCTGCGAGAACTGATAAAAACACCAACTGAAGACTCTCTTTTCTCTTTGGGAATATTTTTTTTAAACAGTAAGATGCTTAAAACCATGACTTAAATTTAAACCAATTACTGTGGAGCATGAAGAGGGCTTAAGCTTCTTCATCACTACGTTTGAGGTCATTAATCCGTCCGTTGTGGATATTTTTGAAATGTGCAGCGAAACAGTGTTATCATGCGGTCAGGACCGTTTTGTCATCCTCACAAATCTTCACGGGATAAGTACACCGTGCATCTGATCTGGCGTCCAATGTGGGGAGATTTTCATCAGCTGATAAGCGAGCTGCGGGACAGTCTCCCTCGTATATGCTCGATCTACTTCAGGACACGAGAGGCACGGTTTGATACTCCAAAGCTAAAAGACGTTTCCTTCCATCTTTTTCAAAGTAAAGGTCATCCTCATCTTTGTTTAGACGTCTCGCAGGACAAGCTTCTAGCTGTGTCTCTCGATGTAAAAATCCAAATTCAAGAAAATTTGAGTCTGATAATTATGTGATTTCTTGGAAGCACACCAGAGTGATGTACTAAAGCTTACACATCAATAATGCATTAACCAACTGAGATAAAAATGTTGGAATTCAAGATTCTTATACATCAAGACCTAAAGCATCGAATGGGTAACGCCATTCAAACTACTGTGATTCACTTTGGTCCCTGATAATCGCTGCTTACAGATATATTAATAGTTATTTGTCATAAAGTGTTTGAGGCTGGGGAACGAGGCGGCTCAGTCAGGTGTCATTAAAGGTAATAACGTTTGCATGGACGAATGACTGACATCATGTGACACCTTATGTATTAATAAATGCGAGATAAACATCAGACAACCAGTCTGGGCTTGGTGTGCATGAGGCCGTTAGTCTACCAGCTACAAACATGCGTTTGGTTTTAAAGGATGCTCTCACCTCCTGAACAAGCCTCTCCAGCTTGTCGGTGAGCTCGCAGAAGTAGCTGGATGTGATGAGTCCCAGCCGGCTTTTTTCCAGACAGTCGCGGGCCAGTTCAATGATCTGGTGATGGGCGAAGCCGAGCACTCCGTCTGCCAGAGGGAGGACGCTCTCCGGGGAGCTGCTGCGAATGATCTCCTGGATCTTCTCCTCCATCTGAGCTGTGGCCTGACGCGAGAAGGTTCCAGATCAAGTTTGGGGAAGCCCAAGATCTTTCGACGCCAGACTTGGACATCATTTTAAGGCCATCTTACCTTTGGAAACCGCTCCTTGTAGACATGATTCATCATAATGATCTCATGGTCATAACAGGACGGGGATCGTCCAGGGCTGAAAAACGCACAACTAAAATCAGCGACCAAGTGGTGAAAATGCGAAAGGTCCATTTGGAGGCAATGAAAAGTGCAGATACCTGAGACTGCGCGAGCGCGGTCGCATGGCCGTCGTCCTGCGGCATTCATCCCCAGAGATGCTCTCGGTGCAGAAGTGTTTGGAGAGAAAGTGCAGCTCGTCAGGTGTGGGCTGGAAGGGCAGCTGGTGCAGCTTCTCCTGTGATGAACAGGATGACTGGAAATGAAACAAATATACATTCAACATGAAAAGAAAAAAAAGGAGATGATGTTTTTCTGTGGGGGGGTTTAAAAGAAAAACAATGAATGAAAAAACTCATCAAAAATAGAAAACAACATCACCCTGGTGCCAATTTTCTTTTACTAGTTTTTGTCTGGAGTTCCAAGTGAAGATCAATACCTTTCTCATTTCATTTATCCTCTCTCTATATGGGCCAAATCCAGTAAAGGATCATAGGGGGTCTGCTGTAACCTATCCCAGCTCATTACAGGTGGAAGGCAGGAGCAGACCTGCACAGGTCACAGGTCCATCTCAGGGCCACATAAACAGACACACACCCACGGTCAATTCAGATTCATCAGTCAAGCTGGAGAACATGCAACTCCACACAGAAAGACTCATACCAGGCCGGATGTCGACCCAGGAACCCTTAGTGCTGACCACTAAGCCACCGTGCACTTACTGACATACTTGCACATTTCCTCTCTAAGATTTCATAACCTTCCAGGAAATGATTTTTGAGGAGATTAGAATGTACAATCGGTGATCTCACTTCCAGGACGGTAAAGGAGGTTTCTTGCCAACATGGATGTGGCTATTGTTCAAAAAACAAATAAACAAACACTGCAACATATTCATTTAATGCGCCGCTGTAGGTGTGGACAAACATTTACTGGTCATGGATGTACGTGTACACAGATGTGTAGGGATGGGAATTGATAAGATTTTTTCGATTCCGATTCTCTTATCGATTCTGCTTATCGATTCAATTCTTTATCGATTCTCTTAGCGATTCTCATTTGGAAAAAAGGAGAAGAAACAATTTTAGTATCAACTTTGTTTTAATAAAACAAAGTTGATACTAAAATTGTTTTTGTTTCAATTTCTTTGTTTCTCCGATCTTTTTTGTTCAAAGATATAAAACTTTTATATCTTTGAACAAAAAAAATATAATGAGGTCTTAAGACGCCTCCAGCCTTGGGCTCCTCGATGGTGCCAGCGGGTCCCCACAAAATGATTTGTAATATACAGTAAAATATGTATTTAATATAAAATAATAATAATTAAATAAATATTCTTCTGTAGAAATTAACGAAAAACAACAAATTATTTTGTAGCAATTACACAAGAATGTCCAGTAACATGTTCAACACCACAAACTTAGTCACTGCTGTGTCAGTCACATCATTTACTTTGAAAGCCAACTCAGAGTGCCGTGTGTTTACTGACATCGTTAATGTTTTGTTGATGTTGGTTGATACTTTTGCGCTCGGTCTCATGAATCAGGCAGGTGGGCGAGATCTGAGGCCAGCCAGGTCCTGTAAAAGGTCTGACAGAAGGATCTTGATAATCAATAATATTGTTGGAAACCATGGATACCGCATCCCCCAGACAACAGAGGAGACAGACCAACCAGCTTGCTGCGATGCTAAAAGGTTTCAGAGCAGCGCATGCTCTCATCCAGATGTCTTGTTTTTTTTTTTTTATCTTTCAGCAGGACAATGCTAAACAGGATATTACATCCATCATGAATGTTGAACTCCACCAACAGGTCTCTTCAGCTCCCACTGTTGTTAAAGAGGTGAGCCACATCGCTGGTTCCAAATTTGTCGAAACATGTTGCTGCCATTAAATTCGAAACATTTCTTTGGATTGGGCTGGTAACATATAAACAATTAAAGAAAAAGAAAACCTACCCCTTCACCTTATCCTGTGTCTACTTATTTTTGCTTTATTTCATTTGGTTTACTTGGTCATTGCATATGTTTAACACACTGTGTGAAATTCTCTGTCAAGGAACTTGTTTTAATAAATTAAAAAAAAAAAGAAAAAGAACCTAAATACAGTTTGTGTGAATGTCAGGAAACGCACTGGGTAACCAAAGAGCACACAAAACAAACAGGTGGGTCATTTACAGTCCCCCTGACAGATTAATTCCTGTAAATGTGTGTTAGTGTACATGAAGTCAGACGTTTCCCCTTAACAATAACAGATGGAGGGAACAGAAACAGAAAGAGAGGTGAGATCTGGGAGGAAAGTGTGTGTTTGCTGGTCTGCCTGCTTGTTAAGTCCCGTTTAATCTACAACAAATCTTTTTCCTCTGTTTGTTCACGTACACAGCGTCGGACGAGCGGTCTGAAACACCAGAAAACACACAGTCGGCCGCTTGTTGTTTGTGATTGCTGGAACAGATTTTTACCGACATCGTGCGTGAAGACGGTTGGTTTGGAGCGCTGGGTTCCCGACTGTTAAAGGTATTGTGACATGAAAAACAAATTTTTCTTGATTTTTTGTGTTTTGTTGGGTGTCTTGACATCAATTACACCCAAAAAACAACGAACTTTTAACATTCAGTGTATTGTGTGCTTTCTGGGATTTTCCGCATAACGGCGCACCTGGTTTGGTGGCGGGCCGTGATGTCAGGGCCCGCTAAATCACCGCCCCCTCCACCCAGATCCCTGCCTCCTCTCCTCTCCAGCGCACCATAAAGGCTGATTTATGGTTCCGCGTTACACCGACGCAGAGCCTACGGTGTAGGGTTACGCGGCGACGCGCACCGTACGCTGAACCCTACGGCGTAGGCTCTGCGTCGATTTAACGCGGAACCATAAATCAGGAGCTGTTTAGAGCCTCTTCTGTTCTAATCACCGGAGGAAAACTGCTAAGACGACCCGCAGCCACTGACTGGACTTAAGATAAGGAGACACTGCTGCTTGCATGCCTTTATTTTTATGATTGTTTGCTGTGGACTGTCTGCTTCGCCCTCCTGCTTTTCCGTGCATGCTTCGCCTGTCGCTCCCGGCTTAACTCTCCAACGCCGCTGTGAGCGTATTGCTCGCGGGGAGCTGCGGTCCCGGTCCTCTGGTCCCGGTTGGACTTCATCTCCGGGCTGTAGTCGCCCTGTCTGGGCTGTGTGTCGGTGTTTGTGGTTTGGTGCGCGCGCGTGTGTGTGAAGACGGCAGAAGTTTGTAGCGGTTGGTTGGAGGAGGTTTGGAGGAGGAGCGGAGCAATGATTGACAGGAAAGGAGAAAAAGGACCTGTTTTTCACGGCGCAAAAAAACACTGTAATAAAAAGCCAGGAATGGAGTACTAGAGTGAAGTTTTTCTTGTTACACTCTTTTAGACACATTTGAGGGATGTTGGCCAAGACTTTTAATAGTGTTAAAAGCATGTTAAAAATGATGTCACAATACCTTTAACAGAAGGTAGCCCCGCCCCTCACAGAAATACAGGAGATATTCAGCCAATCAGAAGGAAGCAAGGAACTTGTATAAACTTGTATATTTTTCCCCATCATTTGTGTGACGCTAATGTAGAAGTACTCTGGTGCCTCTAAAATCTGATGAAAACAACAACACTAGGGGTTTGCATGACACGTTTAAGACTTTTTCACAGCAGTGTAAAAATAAAAGCAGGCCTTTTATATTTACTGTCAGTTTCAAAGATGTTGGAAGGCTAGATGATGCAGTTTTCCAGGATTTATTATCATCAGACATATATTTCATCCATCTATCCATCTCCATTGATCCATCCATAAATGACGAAAGACATCTAACCAAATATACTGGAAAACTGGATGAAGAAAGCTTTATTCTGCTATGATAAATATGTTGGAATCACATTTAAATGTAAGGTTTAATAGCAGTCAGATTATAAGTGGAGGTCATCAGAATAAACCTGCACACACCCCAGTGATGAGGTGTGATGGGTGAATGAGTGGGTGATGCTTACAGAGACCGTGGAACTGGGGGTGTTGGTTCCATATCCAGAGGAGGGAAGTGAAGCCAGTGACCAGCGGCGACCGTCGGTCCTGTCACACCACAGATCAATCAAATCAATAAAGACAACTTTTTAGGAACCAAGACAAGGTCTTTCATCCACATGTTTGCATTCAAAACATGTGAGAATATTTCTAAACCTCCAATGATCTCATAGTTGTACAGTGCATCCGGAAAGTATTCACAGCGCTTCACTTTTTCCACATTTTGCTATGTTACATCCTTATTCTTAATTTGATTAAATTATTAAAAATAAAAAACAAAGAAATCATATGTACATAAGTATTCACAGCCTTTGCTCAATACTTTGTTGATGCACCTTTGGCAGCAATTACAGCCTCAAGTCTTTTTGAAAATAACACCATAAGCTTGGCACACCTATCTTTGGGCAGTTTTGCCCATTCCTCTTTGCAGCACCTCTCAAGGTCCATCAGGTTGGATGGGAAGCGTTGGTGCACAGCCATTTTCAGATCTCTCCAGAGATGTTCAATGGGATTCAAGTCTGGGCTTTGGCTGGGACATTCACAGAGTTGTCCTGAAGCCACTGCTTTGAAATCTTGGTTGTGTGCTTAGGGTCGTTGTCCTGCTGAAAGATGAACCATCGCCCCAGTCTGAGGTCAAGAGCGCTCTGGAGCAGGTTTTCATTCACAATGTCTCTGTACATTGCTGCATTCATCTTTCCCTCTATCCTGACTAGTCTCCCAGTTCCTGACACTGAAAAAATCCCCATAGCATGATGCTGCCACCACCATACTTCACTGTAGGGATGGTATTGGCCTGGTGATGAGCGGTGCCTGGTTTCCTCCAAACATGACGCCTGCTATTCACACCAAACAGTTCAATCGTCGTCTCATCAGACCAGAGAATTTTGTTTTTCATGGTCTTGGAGTCCTTCAGGTGCTTTTAGGCAAACTTCAGGCGGGCTGTCATGTGCCTTTTACTAAGGAGTGGGTTCCGTCTGGCCACTCTACCACACAGGCCTGACTGGTGAATTGCTGCGGAGATGGTTGTCCTTCTTGAAGGTTCTCCTCTCTCCACAGAGGAACGCTGGAGCTCTGACAGGGTGACTATAGGGTTCTTGGTCACCTCCCTGACTAGGTCCTTCTCCCCCTCAGTTTAGACGGCCGGCCAGCTCTAGATAGAGTCCTGCTGGTTCCCAACTTCTTCCATTTAAGGATGATGGAGGCCACTGTGCTCATTAGAACCTTCAAAGCAGCAAACATTTTTCTGTACCCTTCCCCAGATTTGTGCCTCAAGACAATCCTGTCTTGGAAGTCTACAGACAATTCCTTTGACTTCGTGCTTGGCTTGTGCTCTGACATGCACTGTCAACTGTGTGACCTTACTGTATACAGACAGGTGTGTGCCTTTCCAAATCATGTCCAATCAACTGAATTTACCTAAGGTGGACTCCAATTAAGCTGTAGAAACATCGCAAGGCTGATCAGTGGAAACAGCATGCACCTTAGCTCAATTTTGAGCTTTATGGCAAAGGCTGTGAATACTTATGTGCATGTGATTTCTTAGTTTTTTATTTTTAATACATTTGCAAAACTTTCGGAAAAAACCTTTTTCACATCGTCAATATGGGGTGTTGTGTGTAGAATTTTGAGGAGAAAAATGAATTTAATCCATTTTGGAATAAGGCTGTAACATAACAAAATGTGGTAAAAGTGAAGCGCTGTGAATACTTTCTGGATGCACTGTAGATAAACAGTGGCCTCTTGTGTCATTTTTATCGAATCCTATTAGTTACTTTAAAGGGGACCTTTTATGAAAAACAAGTTTTTTCTTGCTTTAACATATATAAAGTGGTTTCCCCTCACCCTGCCAACACAGAGAAGGAGGAGAGCAGCCAAATTCAAAGTCTGTTCACCCCGCCCGGCTGAGCCGTCCAGTGTCACGTGACTTCTACGAGCCGTTCAGATTTGTGCATTTTCGTCACATCACCAAAATGCAAACCACGCCTCGGTGTCCTCCGCTGCGTGAAACCACGCCCACAACTAACTCCGCCAGCCAGAGCGTCCGCCATTGTTCTGAAGCGGTGAATCGTGTGGCTGTTTTTAACAACGATGGACAGTAGAAATTAGGTTTTGCATCGACACTTACCCTCATAAAAGGATCAGTACCAACAGCACGGACCCGGCAAATGCACACGAGTCAGCGGTAAGTGACGTTATTTTTTTTACGTTATTTATATTTATTTACAAGTATGATCTTTGCATGGGCTAAGTATTTAGCTTAGCTCCGGTGTTACTCTATTAGTACCGTAATAAATTTTCTTTCTGTTTATGGTTTCAGATCTTCCAAGCAATGCACCTGAAGCTGTTCAACGACACCTTCAGAAGAAATGCACGGTCCTTCCTTGAGCCAGCAATAGTGCATAAATGTTATTTATATACAACTTATGTTATTTTATTTATTTAAAGTTGCCATTTGTGAACATTCAGTGTTGTGATTTTTTTTACAGTTAAATTGATTCATTTGTCTTGTAACATAAGAAATTAAATGATGAGGAATCGGAGTAACATGTGAGTTTCCCCATTGAGGGAGTAATAAAGGACTATCTTATCTTATCTTTAAATAACTGTGGTGTAGAATTCAATCAAATCTTCCTGTGTGAATTAGTGTGAAGACGAGGTGACCCAGTCCCCCCTTCAGGGAACTAAAGGCTGATTTATGGTTCCGCGTTACACCAACGCAGAGCCTACGGCGTAGGGTACGCGTCGATTTAACGCAGAACCGTAATTCAGGCTTTATGGAATTGATTTTGTCGCTGACGCTCGCTCGCATCTCTTTAATAGTGTACGCAGCCGGCTCTTCTGCCCGGAGGCTTTGTGCCCTCCACTGCTACACGTCATTCAGGCAGCCAATCAGCACAGAGCCTCATCATCATAGCTTCCCCTCCACTCAGAATCCCTCATAGAGAAGGAGGTTAGAAGTGGTAAAACTAGAGACATGGCCCAGAGGTTGAATTTCTGATTTATGTAGAAAAAACAAGCTTTTGATTGTTTTTAAGACATTCAAGGCCTGTTTAAAATATACATTAAATGCCATAATAGGTCCCCTTTAAGCAGAAATTAAAAGGAAAAACAAAAGAAATAACTGTAGAACACAAACTAGTGCCTTAATGATGTAAAAGAAACTCCAGGCTTATGGTTGGACAAACTAATGAAGGCAGGTGTCAACTGTACGGGGTACTTTAGACAAATGTTTGGGAGGTGGGGGTGATTATTTTAAAGGTAAATAAAAGCCTAACTTGGAGTTACCTGTCTGCTCTGTGGCAATGACTGTGGATTGCAAAAAAAACAACAAAAAAACAAAAACAAAATTATATGATATCATGTTGATAAATGGTACAAAATAAATATTACTGCTGCTTTCGAAAGTACAAACAAACATAGCTGAACCTTTATATGCGTGCTGGCAGAGAAAATATTAATGCTTCTACTGACTGGCTGAAACTCAGAGGTTTTTCTTTTATAAATACAAAACCAAGGTTGAGTTACCTTCGTGCAAAAGAGAAATGAGCAGAGGCACTGGGAGAGAAATTTCTAGGGCTGTCCTGTGGGCTTGTTCCTGCACCGAGAAGAAAAGACACAGACACACACAGACACACAGACACACACAGACACACACAGACACACACACACACACACACACACACACACACACACACACACACACACACACACACACACACACACACACACACACACACACACACACACACACACACACACACACACACACACAAAAGGGGATAAAAGTAATTTACAAAAGAAAATACACCAATCTGCAGGCAGCAATAATCAACAAGGTTGGATTCAAACTTGAGTTTGTACATGAAACAAAAACTGAAAAAACAAACTGATGGCTGCTCCACTGCAGATTAAATTTGATGGGCCATATTAAAACAATTTCTGTTCATTTTAGCTCTTTGAAACCATCTTTTACAATAAAAACTACATATGTGGATATAAACAAGCTTATATAATGACATGCAATTGACTGTTTGGTTGGACATTCGGCTGTGATTCTTATTATATACATATATAAGTTTATTAAATTATTCAACTCAAAAGTTGAATACATTTCCACTGAAACCTGGAGCACAGTCAGTTTACAGAAAACAAATCAACATTCAGCAGCATCCAGTTTAAGAAGGCTAATGCTTCTGGATCTAAAATGATTCACTGATGTTCTATCAATAAAATCAATTTATGCAATATCCTGCTCTAATCTAGATTACAGAATCAAGATGAGGGAATGATAAATATATGTTTGCTTTTATGCATCTTTTGATACTTTATGCATCTTTTTTTTTTTAATACAATAAAACTGCTGTCATCGTAGCTGGTCTTAGTTTTAGGATATATTGAACCCTACATCATCTGGAAATGGTTTGTTTAACTTTTTCAGACTGATGTGTAGCTCCTCTTAGCCCATTGCTCGTGTTTTTCTCCTGTTGGCATTGTGTTAACACAAATTTGACCGGTCCAGATCAGCAAACCCTTGAACTTTTATCGAGGTTGGCAGACCTGCTGATGATCAATTCATCAAGCATTATCTAACTGCAACGTCAACTATTCAATACTGTGGAAGGAGTACTTAGTATTTCCCACATATTTTTATCCTCCTTTTCTAGTTACATTTTTGTGAAATAAATTCTGTTGTTGGTCAGAGGTTGTATTTACCAACAAGCAACTAAGATCTGATCTGGATCTAGCTGTAACTCAATCTCTTTTTACTTTTGTGTTAAAATGTCCTACTTTACAGAATAAACAAAACACATTTTACAGACTGGCTCAAAAAACAACGTTGGTCTCTATTGTTACATTTTACATAAACTGTACGGAGGGTGAATTTAATTGTAAAAATCTTCAAAAGCAGTGAATGTATATATAAATAGGGGTGTGGCCTTTTGATGGGTGGCCGGCGTAGCCAACGGCGAGCTCCCAGTCCCCACTGGCAGTATTTGTTTCTGATGCCGTAACAACTGAATTGATTATGCTTTGACAGATTTGCCCAGACTAAACAAAGCGTTAACTAGCATTGTAGGTTAACCTAAGCTAAGTTAGCCAAGCTAAATTAGTTAACTGTGATTGACATAAAGTGGGCGTGTTCTAGCCAGCTGTTTGCTTCGCCCATCTGCAACAAGGTGACGTGCAGTATGAGGAGAAAGAGGCTTCAAAAGCACAACAGAAAACTGCTGGTGACATCACAGAGGATTTTTTTCCAGTTCTTCTTATATAGTCTATGAATAAAACATAGAATTAAAAAGACGCTGACTAACTTGTAATTAAACCTCTTATCAGAAAAGAAGAAGTTACAATGCTGCCACTCCTTTGTTGATTAACCCTCTAAGACCCTGACAAAAACTCACACTGAGCTGTGTTTGTGATGAACACCACCAGCACTACAATCTTAATTACAGCCTCGTCAAGGTTTTAACACCCCTAGTTAGCGTTCAGCCGCACTGACTTTAGTCTGTAAGAAACAACAGGATATTCTCTACCAGATCACATCAAAGATGTGACCTTCCACATCCAGTCTGTAGAGAAAAGTCTCTGCGTCAACATGGTTATACGGCTTCACAGAAAAATATGTTTTCTCACCTCTGGAACAGATACTGCGTCTGAGCCACAGTGTCAAGTCATCCCAGAGCTGCACGCATTCGTTAGCAAAAGCACTGATGCGCTCCGGCTCTGAAGACATCCTCAAGTCTGCGCTCCTCCGTCAGGTCAAAACGCAGACTAAACACTGCGTCTTGCCGCTCCGCTTTCAGCAAGCAATGCCAGGAAATAAAACGCCCTGCGTTAAATACCCCCCCGACTCCAGAGCATTTCCTCTCTGTGGGCCCCACACTTCCTCAAGCAAAACAATCACGGCCTTTTATTTCGCCACTGTACCATTTAAATTGTGACCTGAAACTGACAAAAACGTGCAACGCACTGAGCACTTTCTGCTGCTGTGTTTTCTGTCACGGCTTCATGTGCAAGATCAACATTTCACCTTAGAAACAAACAGTCAACGATACTCGGCGTGCAAATTAATTATACGTCCCCATTTGTGAACGCGACAGTGTGAGGGTTTCAGATAAGAGCTGACATTTGAATATTGATATCTAGTGTTGCACATGCTAAGCTGTACATTTTCCTGTTATGTTTGGGGGGATTTCTTTGGTTTTTTTTTTTTATTGCACATCACAATGGACTGCATTCCTACTGTAGAACACTCTGAAGTAATGGCTCCTTGCCTGTACAGTTAATGGTTTTTCAGTTTTGCAGGGCAAAAGATGTTGTGAAAGTGTTCAGGACATAAACTTACCCGCAAGAGATGAGAGGGGAGAGTGAGGTCGGGGTAAACCTGACGACTGGCCGCTTCCTATCAGGCTTTTTCTGTTGCTCGTTCTGCAGCTGCAAAACCACAGAGCCACATATTAAGGCAGGAAAAGAAACACAAACCTTAATATCAACCAACCTACATCCAGTTAAAAAAAAAAAAAATATATATATATATATATATATATACATACATACATACACACACACACATACACCAAAAAATTCTCGATTTTTGTAGTACACTGAAGATTTACACCTGTACTTTGGGTTATTTGTGTTGTGGAAATTGAAAGGACCAATAAACTAACTAACTAAACTAACTAACTTTTCAGATCACGTGACAATCACTTTTTATTTTGAAAAACTAAACTAAAAAAAAAAAAGAAAAACTTAACTAAACTGCTTATGCCAGGCTGGATAAACTAATGCATCTTCAGAAGGGCCAAAATAGACTTGATATGTATAAAAGGGGAAAGATGATTAATAAACATTTCTAACCCTCATTGTTTCATTCACAACAGCCAACAATTTCAAAACAGACTTAGTGAAGATACATTTACTTGTGGAATCTCATGAGACCTGCAACAATTCCTACATCGCTGTGATAATCTGAAGCAATCCAGACCAGTTTGCAGAGATGTCCTATACCACGTTTAACTATCTGTATATAAAAACACCTGGGTTAAACCAGTAGAAAAGTCATTTTTCCACACAGCTTTCAAATGTTTTACATGGTTGGTAGATTTCACGCACTCTTACATTAACAGTGGAGCCCACTTGTAGTCTTTGATGCATTAAGATGCAGACATGGACAATTCTGAACCAGCTCACAAGTGTTAGAGGTCAATTTGTTTACAGTTATCTAATAACAAAACACAAAGCTGTGCACCAGATTTAACTAGTTAGGTGCATGGCGACAATTCCAGATAAAAATTATCTCCAGGAGCTTTTAAACAAAAAGTAAACAAGTGAATTTATCCGTAAACTCCTGCTTATCCAAGGTCGGGATGCAGGGGCAGCTGCCTACGCAGAGAGACCCCCCCTCTCCTCAACCACGCCCTCTAGTTATCAAGTTACTTTATTTCGAATATGCATATTAAAAAAAAGAACAATACAAAAAAGTAAAAAAATAAAGTATATATATATATATATATATATATATATATATATATATATATATATATATATATATATATCAAACAGGTGCAGTTAATACAGGTAATGAGTGGAGAACAGGAGGGCTTCTTAAAGAAGAACTAACAGGTCTGTGAGAGCCGGAAGTCTTACTGGTTGACAGGTGATCAAATACTTATGTCATGCAATAAAATGCAAATTAATTACTTAAAAAAATCATACAATGTGATTTTCTGGATTTTTTTTTTAGATTCTGTCACTCACAGTTGAAGAGTACCTATGATAAAAATTACAGACTTCTACACGCTTTTCAAGGGGGAAAACCTGAAAAATCGGCAGTGTATCAAATACTTGTTCTCCCCACTGTATCTACATATAACTATATATCCATATATATTAACAGAGATATACCCATACATAAATACTGTATGTATAATATATATATATATATATATAGTTTGCAGGCCAGTTAAGAGATTCCTTTACCCTTGTCCCAGCTGCACATACCAAACTACCTCCGCAGGGATGCATTCAGGGGAGATCCTAATTGGACGTCTGCATTACCGGTAGCAAGTATGATTCATCCCAAGTATGAGCTGGACTCTGTCAGGGAAGCCCTTTGTCACCATTTCAGTTCATAACTCTTACGGACATAATTTCTAGGCACCAGAGCATCCAGTTCTGCTGCCTCAGTCAGGATCACATCTGTTGTTTGGACATGATGTGTTCCTGTAGGCATCATTTAGCTGTGATGACCAGCTCTCCATCAGCCCCTCCAAATCAGAGTCAATGGTTTGTCTGGGTTGTCTTAGTCTGGAAACCTAGATGGCCACTTCATGAGAAGTTTACTATTTTAATCCTTTTTAATAAGGTAGATCTGGAACAGCTTGGACTGATGTTTTGGGTCACTATCTTGCTGTAGGATGAACCCCTGACCAACTAGGTGCATAGCAGAGGGTACTAACCCTAAACCACTGAAAAGTATCTGCTGAAAGTCATGTTCTTTGTGATGCCCCAAAAACAACTGACATAAAAAAAGATCAAGTCATTTCTGTGCTAAGAATTACTGGTCATGTGATTGCTGGACAGTGACTCATGAGAAGTCAGTGATCAACGGTGTGTGACTCATAGATGAAGCCCAGTTTTACACCTGGTGAGAAAGCTAAAAGCAATCTTTTCTAGGTAGGGAAAAAAGTCAATTTCAGCCCTCAGCGGCACGGTTAAACTTTAGCTTTGTAATTTCAGAGTCACGGCCATCAGTATAAACCCATGAAGAACAGGAATTCACTTCAAGGTCATGGACTGAAATCAATGGCATGCTGTTACGCAACCCCCTCAGAGACGTGAACCACTTCTGACAGTTATTCAAGACGTCAGTGATAATCTGCATCCTAAAAACTGCAGGAAACTAATTTACTCTACAGATTTATCTATAGTGACTCATTCAGAGCTGAAAAACGACACGTTTAAAGGATGAAGTACTTAACTTTAGATGGAGAAATACTGCTGAATACAGCATCAGAGTGTTGGACGCTGGCAGGTGCAGCTCACCTGTCCGTGTGCTGCAGCAGTGATCAAACAGCGATCGATTTTACACAGCCAACCGCAATGATGCTCAAACACATGAGCAGGCAGTCTTCATGTCTCTGAAAATGCTGCTGCAGAGCAGCTGCCGTGGGTGCCACTGCAGAGGCTTGATGACCTCAATGTCACATGAGGTGAAAGTGAAGCCACAGTAATGGTATCACTTTCATAGAAAGCCTAACACCTCACTATTGTTTAATTCCAGACTAGTCTCTCATATCTCCCCATATTCTGTCTGAGGTTCTGGAAAAGGCTGTTTTTATGAAGCTACCAGCATTTTTACATGACAACTCGGTTCTGGACAAATCCAAATCTGGCTTTGGAGCAATCTGCTCTGCTGAAGGTCCAAAACGATACCAGCTGAATTATAGATCCTAGATCCTCTACTGTGACACAATGGACGATGCAGTCCTTTTTCATTTGGAGGACCGTGTAAAGATCTGAAGCATGGCATTTAACTGTTTTAACTCCTATTTGTTAACTGTTATAGTTGGAAACTTATCATGCACTGCTCTTTCCTGTCAGGTACCACAGGGCTCCCTTCTTGGCCCTCTCTCTTTACATTTTCTACCCAAAGGAACAGTTATATGACTTGTGAATGCACCTGCCTTTGGATTCTAATAATAGTGATGCACTAAAATCTATTTTCAAATGTATTTCTGACATCAAGCTGTAGCTTTGTACTCCAGACTGGCTGCGATAAATTTCTGAGACATTGTTGCCAACGGGTCATAAAGACAAGCTTTTTCCAGTTTTGTCTTTTGGTCAAAGTTGTTCCCTTTCATAACAGAGGATCTGGAGAAGGTGGTTCATGGCTTTATTAGCTCAAAGCTATGTGAATGTGATGCATTTTATTCATATAATGTCTCAAGGAGATCTTAATGGAAGTTAAGGAGACCATCAGTAGACAACACCAACAGAAGTGAAGAATGACCAGGGGAGGGCAGATATATCCCCGTCAAAATCTACAATCAAGGGATGCTGTCGAGAAATGTAAATACAGAAGTTTACAACAACATTTTAACCGCTGGGAGCATTTAATAACAGGAAAACCCGATTAAAATCCTACTAAAACTAAAGTATACACCCAAAAACAGGTGCAAAGAAACAGCTCAAGATCCAAATCCAACCACATTATGTGCCATCATGGTGGAGGCAGTATTATGGTATGGACATCTTGGCTGCCAATGAGCTCACTGGTGTTTACTGATGATGTGACTGATTGACAGAAGTGGCAAGATGAATTCTGCGGTTTACGGATGGGTAATGACCCGTAGCAAAGCGCCAAAGCAACTCGAAACTTATTAAGGGGAAAGAAACTGAATATTGGTCGATAATAAAGGCAGAGTGAGTCACCGGATCTTGAGCCAAAAGAGCAACATTTCAGTTAATGAAGAGAAAATGGAAACAGAAAGATCCAACAACCAGCAACCGAAGGCAGGTGCAGTGATAGTCTGACAAAGCACCTCCAGGGAGGAAACTCAGAATTTGGTGACGTCTCTGGACACTAAACTCCAGGCTCTAATGGACTGCCAATTATGTTAATTTGTCTAAAAGCTTTCGAGCCTCTAAAAACAGAATATCTCAGTTAGAATTGGCTGTTATTACTAAATAGCAACCATTCTTGTGAAAGGTTTTAAATTAGGGCACTTTGATGACAGGGCTGCAGACCTTCATTGCTTTATTTCAACTCCATTGTGGTAGTGGTCCAGTTCAAATACAGCTGGACCTGACTGCATGTATCCGAAAGCATCTGTAGTTTGCCTAATTTGAAATTTTTGCATTTCAAACCATAGGTTTGCACATCCATACCGGAGGATGAAGCCAAGTCAACTGTAATTTAAATCAGAGGGGAAACCTGGCTTGGACGGAAATCCAATTCACGCTTGTTTACTCGAGTGGTTTCTTGAGCTAACCCCTGCAATCAGCAGAACGGACACATGCCATGAATCATTTATTATGATAGAGAGGGAGTGTATAATATCTGGTCCACAGGTGCTCAGTCAAAGGGGATCGGATTTAATGAGGTCTATTTATATGCTCTCACTGTGGATTAATGTCACACCGATGTCCAATCAATCCTCTAGCTGCTTCACCATTTCACCTCGGTGTTTGTTACTTCACGACCCGGCGACAGAGCGCAGGGCCGCTCACACGACGACAGCTTCTGGATTACTTTACACAGATACCACCACAGCTTGTGACGGCAGGCGGGTTTTCTACTTTACATCTGCAGCTGAGCCGGCACCTCTGCGGACACAGCGAGCGGAGAAAATCACGTTGGTATATAGAAGCTTTAAAAAGGGGGGGATAAAGACGCCCTGGGCGAAGATGATGGGGAGAAAGTAGGCCAGTGTTTATGCTGTACTGCAGACACGTTAGATTGTTGGAAAGCATCCATGAGGTTTAACTGTCTCACAAGCAAAACCCTCACCCTCATCAAACCATTGTTTTAACGCACACAGACAGGGCTGCAGATCTTTGTCACCAGCGACTATAAATACATTGTAAGGCTGTGCATGACAGCTCGTGAGACTTCAAATATCAGAAATCGTTTTATTTTTATCTCACACTTATCAAAGCAACCAACATAAAACAGATAAGTCTCAATCTGTCCAAAGTAATTTCTTAGACTTCAGCTCGGTTACTCATTTCAGCTGCAGGAAGAAACAAAAATAGCTAAAACTCATTGATTCACACCGCTCTGAACCCAGATAAATCTCCGGTGTCTGTTTCTGACCCGTGTCAACGAGAAGCCATGATTCATCTTTCCCACCATCGCAAACTGCGCTCCCTCGTCACAACTGTCAGGTGAGCTGACAAAGCACGATGAACATGAAACGCTGCGGCGACGAACCCGGATTTAAAGTCACACGTGTGACACAAATGGCTCTATTATTAGTACTTTTTTTAATAAAGTTCCCTCTTGGGTATAAAAGCACAGCAGCTCATTTCCGTGGCGTACAAAGACCATTTTTTTTCCTTTGAGGGACTGCCAGTTTACTAAAAAAACTTCTGTGATTTAGCTTTGACAGATCGGTTAATTTTGTTGAGATTTTATTTCTGCAGACTTTTCATGCCATATTCGATTGCAGAGACGTCTTTATGCCACAATACATACAGTACAGTAGCTGAGTTCACAGCAACCAGCATATGAACATTATGGTAACGTCTTGTGAAGGTATTTTAAAGGAACATTTCTAAGATAAAACAACAATATATCTGTTATACGATGGTAAGAGTTGTAAACATTTGGCAGCAATGTGAATCGAAGCAGTTTTGAGTGAGAATGGAAAATATTTTTGACTTAAAATGGAAAATAATGTAAATACTCCAATAAATAATTTGCTACTTTAAGTTTCCAACGAGATTTAAAAATGTGAAAGTGTGGATAAAAGGATGAAAAATAATATTTATATGCATGTCCGTCCATCTGGCGCTATCTTGTTATTTGAATCAGAGATGGATTAAAAAGTAATCAACATCTTCAGATGCTGCGCAAACTGTCAACCGATGAAAAAAAGAAGAGTTTGTGACCTCCGCGCCAAGCGTTTGCCTATTTGGTCGTAAATATCCGTGTGTTAATCCAGTTCTATGGAAGTTCATGAACTCTCCTTTGTATCTACTGACAGCAGTTTGTGTGACGTCTGTAATCAACGTGTACAGAGTTATAACTAGATGACAGCAACTGAGCAAAGTCTGTACAAAACTGCCCTTTTTAGACACTTCAAAATACGTTTTTTGACATGAACAACATTTTTGCCGATTCTGATTTCAGATTTTCTTACAAAGCTTTTCCTGCAGATACAAACATTAACTTAATCAACAATTACATACAGCACACTGTGTGCTTTACTGGCTTCATCTTCGGCCTGTGAATGCATTTTAGTTTCAGAGCCTTGAGCAAGTTTCAAGTTTACTATCAGAAATGGTTTGATTGTTGTTATTTTTTGCCGTGGAGGAAGTGAAAAGCCTTGACAACCTGCTCCCCACTGACAGCATCATCATTTTGCATTTGTTGGATTTTTCTGTATTCTGCACAAATGATGCATACACTAAACAAAAACATAATCGACCAGTATCAGACGATAATCAGTGGGCAGTATCAGAAGATCCCAATCATGTATCTTTTATTAAAAACGTCTGACAGAAAAGCTATCAGACGAAACTCACTCGATTCTCATGCATCTGCCAATCGACTGGTTTTGTCTGAAAAACGGTAATTAATTTACATTTTTTGCTGAAAACATTCTGCTTCTTAAAACTGTCTTTTCATTTAGGTCATTAATATAAAAGTTTACACTCCTTGTAGTCTAATAACCGATCTAGGATTGTTTTAACTCCCAAATGCTGACAAAGAAAACCCTTCATGACAATTTGTAGAGTAACTGGTCATCTACAAGAACAGTTTCCATTAGCCAGATAAAATCTGATCAATTGTTGGATAATATTTCTGGCAGTTTACCTCTGAGACCGATGTTTCCAGCTCAGGTTTTCAATTTTTCTAAATCTGTCAATTTTCAAATGAGTTAAGTATCTGTGCACAAAAAAAGGCTAGAATTTCATAGTAAGCTGTACTGCACTGTGAAAAAAATAGGTCAGGAAGGGGATTAAAAATAAATATCATTATATACACTTTCATCAATACAGCGTTTTCATTGAATCCAACACAGCGGGGTCACATGGCCCAGCTATTAACCAGCTTCCACACAGTCGTAAACCCACGAAGAGGCTCAAAAGTAAAAAAAACTCAGGACGTATAGCAAAAGTCCAACACTTGCCCAGCAAAAGGACAGAAAAAATTAGACTTTTTTTGGCTGGACGATCTCAAACGGCATTAGTGACGGAAACACTTTCCATTTGCTGCGGGCCACCTCTATAACATAACTGACAATCGGTCAGTAACAGCCCTCTGTGAAGAAAACGAGACTCGACAACAAACATTCAGTTTGACCCCATTTAACTCTGAGTGGAAAACTCACAATAGACAAGTAAGGAACGCCCATCTTCTAGTTCATGTTGACCTCAAAAGCCTCGTAAAACAGAGCATTGACACCTAAACACAGCTGAGCTTCACTGGCTACCGTTTTTTTGCTGTGTCTACCACAACTACAGAGAAACCTGATGACAACACTGCATTTCACAAGCAAATAATGTTCTGAGGTGTTAGAAATGGTACCTTTTGGACCGGCGCAGGCGAGCTCCACTGAAGAAATGTGGCATGTTAAAGTTGGACAGTACTGTCCACGGACTAGAGTCCGACATTGTGTCCACGTCATGCCAGAGAGGGAGATGCAGTGGGGGCTTTTGAGGTCCAGATGAGAAGCGACAGACGTCAGGGTTCAGGAGGTTGTGACCTCCGGGGCGGTCCTGACCAGAGCTCTCCTTAGCTCCAAACTTCCTCTGCACAGGCACATCTGCAGCCAGCTGCGGCATAAACGCACCAGCAGAGAGGACACGCCGTCCTCCTCTGTCCTCAAACACAAAAAAAGTAATAATCCGGGGAGAATCCCGGGAGCCACACAGGGAGTGTGATCCAGGTCAGGAGCTGGGGGGCGTCCACTGCAGCATGGACACGACACCCAATACCAGCTGACTCTTCACGTCTCGCTGCGACCGTGTCCTGCGTCCTAAACACTCATGCTGCTGCCTGAGCTCAACATGCTTCATATCATGTAACAGGCATCTACCACTTCACGTTCTGCGTGGAGGGGAGGGCTGTGAGACAGAGGGCTACTGCATCATCAGCAGATGCTGCTGTGCGCTCGCTGCTTTCATAAACTGGCACCCCTCCAGCAGCCGGGCTGGTCAGTGTTTTTTTAGCCGGAGGCATTTGAAATGGAAATGCTGCGCCTTTACCTGGACTCTGCTTCTGCATCAGCTCTACCCCTCGTCTGTTGCCTGCACAGACACCCTGACATCATTTATGTGATGGTAGCCTCACCTTAAACAAATCACCTTTGATCCGTGACTCATTTTCTGTTTGACTATGAGCAGATAAGCAAAGAAACCTGCATCTGTTTATTAAACGTCTGCAAGGCCCGAATGAGTAAAAACTTAGGAGGAATCAAAAGGAAAAATGCATTGGATTTAAGTTTTGACAAAGTAAACAGCTCTCTGTCAGTCCAGTGATGAATTTGACTTGTCAGCTGATCGCAGCAGCCCACAAGCTGCAGACAGTGCAGGGAGATTCTCTGAAGTGGCTTGTCAACGTTAAAAACAAAACAAACTTCCCAACACAATGAACCATTGAAGCTTCTCTAAAATAAGAAACTTTGGGCCAAAGCGCTCATTACTTATATTTTTCACTTTGTAGGAGGAAGGAAAGTTTGGCCCTGCAAACAAACACTTCAAAGGTTCACGGCTGAGATAAGAGTGCATTAGTGTGTATGGCTTTCAGAGATAAAGGCAAATAGATCACATGATAAATTAGTATTTTTGATCTGTTCACATTCGAGCTTCTAGTCTGGTAAAAATTGTGGGCGTGTGGGCGTGTACGGTTATTTCACAAACTACTGAGGCCCCTGTTTGCCAATATGTGTTGATTTCTCAAACTTCAATCATTCAATCAATCCCAAACACTGAACAAGAGTCAAAGCTGTTTGCCAATGGCAGAGAAGATTTGGCAATTTTTTTTTCTTTTTTTTACCTTGTCTGCACACATATTAATGGTTGATACCATGCCGTTAAAAACCTAAGGCATATATATGTGCATTATTACTATATCTAATATATATACATACAGGCTGCGCGGCGAGCCCTGCCAGGCCCAGGTATCGCGACCCACCTATCCCAGGCCGGCGAGGGAACACGGGTGATGTGGGCCCCCCTCCCGACCCTGGTGTTGAGTGCATGCAATTAATGCAATAAAAACAGGGAGGGGGAGGTCAGGGTATCATACTGACAATGATCCCCCCCCCCCCCCCCCCCCCAGGCGGAGGGGGAAATGGTCCAGCATCCTTCCATTCATACTGACGACATAAGACATAGACACCCAAGAATGACTCCACCCCGCCACCCCGGGCCACCCCGGCGGACACCCCAAAGGTCACGGAGTCCCCACAGACGCATGGGCATGCGGCCCATGCACGCTCAAGATTTGGCAAATTTTTCAAGTCCACAATCCACCTACTCAGCTCTGCTTCTCCTCCCACAAATAGTTCCTTACAAATGTGGCGCCATTTTAAAACGGGGACATAAACAGGCTTTCCAACGGTATAAGATTAAAGAGAATTTCAAGCAACCTACATCAAAGCAACCCTGCCCCCTTTATATTAATCTGTTATTCACTGATATTACATAGTAAGTGACCTGAGATCAATACATCTAAAAATTTGCTGAATTTTTTTCAGTAGAGGAAATAAAAAAAAAAAGGGGGGGGGGGGGTATATTACCTAAAATTCTCTTCATACACAGAAAGCAACCAATCAAACATATTCATCATGTTTGGAAACGCCACAGAGTTACTTTTGTGGGTGTGGCTTCTGGAGGTGTATCTGAAGGAATCAGGCTGTTCTTTTTGTGAATTGTGCATCGCCTATTCTTACTGCTTTTTCCAACATCACCTACTGAACCTTTAAGTTCACCAAAGGCTCATTACTTGGTATAAAGTCAAAACCAACATTTAATTTAAATACAAAATGCAATGCTGATTATTGCTTTTAGGTTTGCAACATCCATCCATCTATCCATCCATCCATCCATCCATCCATCCATCAACAACAGCTTGTCTGGCTTGCTCCCTCTCCCCAGAGATGTCGCCCTAATCCCGTTTCTACTCCTAAACCCTTCCCCTACCAATGTCCTCATGGGTATGATTAGGCCATACTCTCTCCAACATGGCCTACATCTTCCTGGGGCTGGACACTTCTGAAACACATCCCCACAGATGCGTCCTTCAGGTATTCCATTGAGATGCCCAAAACACCTCACATGGCTCTTCTAGTTTTGGAGGAGCAGCGACTCCTCCCATGGAGCCACCACCTACCAGAGGGCCCAGGTCAGTCCAAGGTCCACGGTTCATCAAATCATAAATCAGGTGCAAGATAGTGTGGTGGCAGCTGGAGGCATGCCCCCTGGCCTTCGGAGCCTTGGTTTTACTTCTACTTTTATTTTTATGACTATCAAACTAAATCAAAATGAAAAATGTTCAAACCCCTTTTTAGACAGTTCACTTGGGTTTCCCCATCAACGTTCCATTTGCTTGCTTAGAGAGAAAAAAGGTCCAAAGACCGACTCAGAGCTTCAGTGAGGACAGTCAGACTGGAGGACTCCCAGGAATGCTGCAGGAGAGTCTCATCCTTTGCCAGGTGCCTGGAAACAAGCTTCGGAAGGGAAAAAGCAAAAAATTGAGAAAAATAAGAGCACCAAGATGACCGGCACATGACCACCAGCTCCACTTGCAGAGATAGTCTTATCAGAGGTCATTTTTATCATCAGGAAGCCGGAGTTTGCGGGTGCTTTCTCTCAGAGCGGCTTGGTTGGCCTCCCTGCAGGCTCCTGTGACAGCCTTCACTCTAATTATGGCCCTGCTCTGTTTCTGTGCTCCAGATATGAAACGATGGTTCAGATGGGTCAAAGTCAACCTGCACCAGGCAGCGTGAGCTGGCAGGTCACTGCCTGTGATGTGCTGACGTTACAAGCATTTGGGACGCTCTCGTTTTACTGACTTAGGACTTTTCCTGGCAGCTTTCGGGGGAAAAATGTGTTGACTAGGATTTCCTCAAACGAGAAATAAAATCATTGCGGCTATGACGCTCAAACACTTCTCTGTGTTGCTGATTTTGATAAAACAATCATCTGCAGCAGTGTGATAATCAACCACACTTACAATAACTTAAAATCCGACAAATGCGTCGAGAGACTTTCCTTCCTCGTCAGTGAATCAGAAAAAGATTTTTCTGTACGTTTAAACCTCCGATGTCAATCATGATCATAATGTGAACAATTTGTGCACAACATCATGGCATGAAGACACAAAAATAATTTGTTTACAGCTGTACAGGGAGTACAGCTTGAGTTTCTCTGAAAGTTTTAAATACATATACATTTTTTTTATTTTTTTTCAAAGATTTTTTTGGGCTCTAGTGGCCCCTTTATTCAAGTTGCAGGCAGGAAGGGGGTAGAGAGAGAGAATGGGGATGAAATGCAGTAAAGGTGCGCAGGCTGGGATTCAAACCTGCGACCACTGCAGGAGGACTGTAGCCTCAGTATGTGAGCCGTTTGCTTAACCCACTGTGCCACCCAGCGGCCCACATACATACATTTTTAAATGTATGGGAGCTTTCTGAAATGACTGGGATTCCCTATTAATCACTTAAAAGGAAAACTGAGTCTTCTCTGCTAGCACCAAGGACCTCCATCTGTACTTGGTTTTGCATCCTTCTTGCAACTCTGTGCTGCTTTAACCCTCCCAGAGTTTGTCAGGTAATTTACTAAAGCCGTTTCATTGTTTTTAAATTATTCCAGGCCGCAGACTTGTAACGTTCTGTGTTCGATGAGAGCTGTACTACAGGATTAATGTTCCTGTATAAGAAAAGGAAATTATTTTAGTGCATAATAATGTTTATTAATTTATCATTTCACAGGTTGTTCGGGGTTTAATTCTTTGGTAATGCATTTAACACAAGAACATCTGAACACAGATTTCTTGAGTTTACCACAACAACTGTTGGAGCCACTCTGAATCATTTGTTTCTTTCCTGAAACATCTGACTCGGATAACTTTCAGAGAACTTGACAGCGTGAAGACTCAACTGTTATATTCTTTTTTTCCCATTTCTGAGAAGACATTAAAACAAGTCCATCAGTTTTTTCGTTATTTAGCCAGACTGTTTTTGGCTGCAACTGGGCTCAAGACTGGTTCACAATGGATGAATGATGGACTCTTGAAAGTGAAGCTGCAGCTTTGAGCTTTGGTTATACTGAGCAAATCCCCAATGTTTCAGTTGTAACTATTTTATATTACAAATACTGAATATGACTGGGAGGTCAATTATGGTTCTATGTTATTAATATCACTAAAGGAAGACGTGAAAACCCCCGTTTACCTCATCAACTTGGGACCAGCCCATTTTGTACTCCAGACGAATGCAGATTTCATGTCTACTTGCAAAAAAAGGTTCCAAACACTGGATTTTTAGGCTGAATTACCACCATTGAAAAGGGTGGCATGCCCTCTCCAGGTAGGTGGAGAGGTCCTGCCTCAAGTAGAGGAGTTTCTAGTATATCAGGGTCTTGTTCATGAATGAGCAAAAGATGGAGTCTGAGATTGACAGATGGATTGGTGCAGTGTCCGCAGTTCTCTTTCCAAGTCCGTTCGGTATCTCAGCCTATAGAAGAGCGCTCTCATGCGGTCGAACTACGGAAGCTCCAATGACACTCCGTCTGTCGGAGACCGACCAATGACAGCAGTGACAGGAGAGCCTGCCCCTCTCCCTTATATTCTGACGGTGTCAGTGCATGGGTATTCTTCGCTTCTTCCCCGCGAGCATTACTACAAGCTCTCCTCAGTCAGCCCGACCAGAATCTGTCTCATGCTTCAGCTCACAGACAAGCCGTAGAGGACTTCGTCGCCGAGCGCAGGACTTCGGCTCTGCGCTTCGGCATTCGCTGAGGAATATTGCGTGTCATTACGTAATTTTAGACTGGTAGGTCGCCCTGTCAGTCTGCTTTTTTTTAGCCCGAGTGAAGCTTTTTCCCCGGTGCCCACAGCTTACACCTGTTAACTCGAGTAAGACCAGCTAGTAGCCCTTACCCTCTACTAGCCCGTCTGTTGAGGGGATAAGCTAACGCGTCGAGGCGAGCCCAACCCGTCGGTCTAGCAGCTTACATCTGCTAACTCGTGTTTAAGACCACCTAGTAGCCCTTATTCTCTACTAGCCCGTCTGTCGGGGATAGCTAACGAGTCGAGGTGAGCTCACCCCGTGAGTCTAGCAGCTCACAACTGCTAACCTGAATTTAAGACCGGCTAGTAGCCTTTACCCCCTACTAGCCCGTCTGTTGAGGGGATAAGCTAACGCGTCGAGGGGAGCTCATCCCGACGGTTCTAGCAGCTTACACCTGCTAACTCCCTCCCGACACGTTCACCACCGGGAGCCCCGTCAAGGCGATTTTTTCCCCCCGGTCTCATGGCGGCAGCCTCAGGAACGAGTGCGTGGAAAACCCCCGAGTCTTCAACACACTCTTGCCCAGCGGCATGTGGCTCTTACATCTCGGGCAGAGACGGTCACCCTCTCTACATCGCGTGCATGGAAGTGGCCCACGCTAAAAACGCTCTCGCTAACCCCGAGTCGTGCGTGACCTGCTCGGGTATGCCGGTTAAAACCCTGGAGAGGAGACTGCGCGTTGCCGGCTCGCCTGTTCGAGTCTCTGGAATTAATTGACATGAAATTATTGTCACTTAAGACTGCTTTGCTCTTGGCTTTGTCTTCAGCCAAACGGGTGGGTGAGATGCACTCTGTTCACCCTTCCTGCCTGCAGTTTGCACTGGGTTTTTTAATAAGGTATCCCTTATTCCTAACCTTTCATTCCTGCCAAAAGTGATACGTCCGTCTTATCACTGTGCCCCTATTGAACTGATAGCTTTTCATCCTCCACCTTTCTCCTCTGCCGAGGAAAAGAGGCTGAACTCCCTGTGCCCGGTGCGCGCTTTACGCACGTACGTGGAGAGGATGAGGGCTTTCAGGACGGCTGGCCAGCTGGTTGGGTCCTGGGCTTTATCCCATAAAGGGAAACCCATTTCGCAGCTACGGTTGTCTCACTGGATATTGGATGCTATCAGATTGGCGTATGAGTGTAGGGGCTTACAGGCTCTAATGGGCGTAAGAGCCCACTCCACCCGGGGCATGCCCACTTCATGGGCCCTGTTTAAAGGGTTCTCTGTTAAGGACATTTGTGAGGCTGCAAGCTGGGCTTCGCCTCCTACATTTGTCAGGTTTTATAGATTTGATGTTACAGTGCCCTCTCTGGCTGATTCCGTCCTCCAGGTGGGCGCTGTCTGATCTACACCTCGTTTGTTCTTTGTCTGTTGGGGTCAGAGTGCTGGCTTCGGAGAGCATGGTGCAATCTGGGAGTTGTCTATATCTCCTATAGACTGAGATAACGAACGGAGTTAGAAAGAGAACGTTAGGTTACTTACGTAACCCCGGTTCTCTGAAAACGTAGTGAGGTATCTCAGTACACTCCCCTCCTTGCTGTACGCGAGGAAGACCGTTGCTTAGAATACCCGTTCACCGACCCAGTGAGAATATAAGGGAGAGGGGCGGGCTCTCCTGTCATTGGTCTGTCTTAGGGCTGCAACGATTCGTCGACGTTGTCGACAAAAATCGATAATCAAAATTGTCGACAATGAATTCCATTGTCGACAATTGTCGCCAGACGTGTTTTTCCAACGGAGTGAGGCATCTCACTTCAATACGTTCTCTGCCGAGAGTCGCGCATGCGCGATAGCGTCTCTGCCGAGCGGTAGCGGGTAAACAACAATGACGGCGTCTCGTCCTGTAGAGCCGCTACATGTAACAAAACTTCTAAAGTTTTGGAGCCTATAGCCTCGATACGGTAAATAAAAAGATACTTGCAAGGTTTGCAAAGCAGACCTTGCTTATCACGGGAGCACGTTGGTAATGCACAAGCATTTGAACAGAAAGCACGTCGGGTCTGGGACCTGGGTGACGGGTTTCAACAAATGATACACCAGTTCAACCCAGAGCACGTCCTGCCATCCAGAACCGATTTCACCCACTTGATACAGAAAAAATGAGACGTTTTAATTTATTTTTTTTTTATTTTATTTGCCTGTCCTTAAAAAATTAAAAATAATGGATAGATGTTTATTTATTCATGGATTTATGTCTGACTGATCACCTGCCTGCCTGTCCTTGGTTTTAAATAGGACATTTTATTAACTTTTTGTATGAACAGCAGCAAAGTTGAATAAAATATCTACAGGACTGTCTCAGAAAATTAGAATATTGTGTTCTTTATTTCTTTATGTTCTGTAATGCAATTAAAAAAAAACAAAATGTCATACATTCTGGATTCATTACAAATCAACTGAAATATTGCAAGCCTTTTATTATTTTAATATTGCTGATTATTGTTTACAGCTTAAGATTCCCACAATATTCTAATTTATTGAGATAGGATATTTGAGTTTTCTTAAGCTGTAAGCCATGATCAGCAATATTAAAATAATAAAAGGCTTGCAATATTTCAGTTGATTTGTAATGAATCCAGAATGGATGACATTTCTGCATTACAGAAAATAAAGGACTTTATCACAATATTCTAATTTTCTGAGACAGTCCTGTATTTTTCATTGAAGTTCCATCTTTCTCGTGTTTATTATAATTTGCCACATAATTAAAGCGACATACTAAATTTAAGAAAAAAAAAATTACTAATTATCCGATTAGTCGACTAATCGTTTCAATAGTCGGTGACTAGTTGACTATTAAAATAGTCATTAGTTGCAGCCCTAGTCTGTCTCCGACAGACGGAGTGTCATTGGAGATTCCGTAGTTCAACCGCATGAGAGCGCTCTCTTATAGGCTCAGATACCTCACTACGTTATCAGAGAACAGGGGTTACGTAAGTAACCTAACGTTATGCGGTCGGTGGGTCGGTGGGTAATGACCAAAAGGACAAGATCGCGGATACAAGTGGCCGAGATGAGTTTCCTCCACAGGGTGGCTGGATGATCCTTTAGAGATAGGGTGAGAAGCTCAGTCCCTTGGGAGGAGCTCGGAGTCGAGTCACTGCTTCTTCACATTGAAAGGAGTCAGCTGAGGTTTCTTGGGCATCTGTATCGGATGCCTCCTGGACGCCTCCCTAGGGAGGTGTTCCAGGCATGTCCCACTGGGAGGAGACCATGGGGAAGACCCAGGACACGCTGGAGAGACTATGTCTCTTGGGTGACCCCCCAAAGCGGGCGAGCGGGCAGGCGGACGGACGGATGGCCACCACTGTTCACTAAGCTCCAGTGTCTTTTCTACAGCTGGAGCTTAGAGAAATTGTGATAGGATTGGTCTTTTGCTTACCGTTTAAAGTTTTTTAGATGAATCCATAAAAACCATCATCATCATCACTCAGTAGCTGCTGATCAGTTTTTTTAATTCCGACTTCGCCAGGCAATGGTTTCCATGGCAACTCGAAAGGTGCAACTTTCCATTCGACTTGGACTGAAAATGAAGTGAAAGTCTCAAATTGCCGCCTGACTGCAAATTAAATTGCTTTTCCACCGAGAGTGGCACAACGCATCCCTGCACATGTCGGTGTGACATCTGTGTTTCTAGAGCAAAAACTCACCATAAAGGCGTGTTTACAAGAGACCACATTTTGAGTTTCTCCAAATTGTACAAGACAGCTTAGCAACTTTCTCTCATTTAGAGGCTTCTGGGATGAAAAATAACAAATCTGTTGCTTTAGGGAGTTACATCATGCGAGAGAGCACGGATTTCCCTTAGTTTGATGAAAAATCGAAGGCTGTTGAGGAAAAACTAGAGCGGGTTAAATAAAAAACATGCTCATTTTAATTTGACCTTCCCCCAATCTGCTTAACCTTAGTTACACCATGGTTTGCGAAGGTATGGGAATTTTTGCAAAAAAAAAAAAAAAAAATCGCAGATTTTTCTTTTCATTTTTAGGTGGGAACAGTCCAACACACGTCTGAGAAAATTCACAACATGCATCACACGACCAAGCCAGCCATTTTGCTATTTGAACTCCATTTTCTTTTTTTTAAATATTTTTATCCCGGTTTTTTCCCCATTTTTTTCACCCAGTGCTACCTGGCCAGAGGGGGCATGTATAGCCCAGGACTGTGTTTTTGTGAGGGTAGCTCCCCTAAGGGAACACGGGGAGAACATGCAAACTTCACACAGAAAGGCCCTTTCGCCAACCCCACCCAGGGCGCTGAAGTCATGGTGGAACTAACACGCACTTCAGCGCCCACAGCGTTCCCTGTGAGAATCGAACCCAGGACCTTCTTGCTGTGAGACGGCTGCACTACCAGCTGCGCCACCGTGCCCCCCTGAACTCCATTTTCTATGTTAAAAGGTGCAATTCTAGTTAGAAAAAGCAGAAAAACAATCAGCTGCTTTTTCAGATGACGTGCAATGGGTTCGCCTGTGCACCGCAACCCCATCAACAAATACGCAGCGCATGTGTTACAGCCTTGAAGTGTGACTGTTAAACAATACAGCCCTCTACGAACATTGGTGAAAGTATCAACTGCTTTGGAAGAAGCAGCATTTAAAAAATACATTTTCTCAACAATGTATTTAACAAACATCAGTCACTGAATAGAGCTGCTGCTTTCAATGGTCCTCCACTGCACAATATTAATGGTGAAAGGTAGTTTTCTGAGAAATATTGAATTCAGATTCCCCCCTGCACACAAATATATGAGAGTTGGTGGACCCAATGAGATAAAACTTCAAATTTTCAATAACAACCATAAAGAAAACTCCCAGTAAAAAAAACAAAAACATCTACGCTCTCATACAAAGCTGACACACTTAAACGCCCAAAACACTTGACTCACCATGAAAGCTGTGCACAACAAAAGAAGAACGGGGTGAGATGGGTGGGTGTTTCGTGTTATTCATTGATGCTGCAAAATTTGTGTTTTGAATGAGGTGCAGTGAAAAAAAAGCCTCCAAGCATCATCCCGGTTATTTTTCTCTGCAAATCTGTATCAGAAACGGTAAACACAGTCAGACTGCAGAGATTTTTTTATTTCAACAGCACCTGTAGACGACGCTGAAAGCCAGTTTAGGGTTAAGGGTGTTTCCACGTCTGCTCCCTTTTTACAGGTACGTTAACACCTTTGTTCGTTTGCTCTGGACCAAATCACTTTTGATTCAGTGTACGTTCACAACAATAAAAACCACACCAGAGTTCAACCAGACTAAACCACCTGAAACCAACTGCACCAAGGTAGAACGCAAACTCGACTTTGGTTCAAAGGGACTGAAGTCAGTATGTGTGAAGGCGGCCTAAAGACGTGCATAAGCATAGCGTACCATACTGTTTATTGTGGAGCTACAAACACAATAGTCAGTCGACTGGTTAACAAAGACTGGTCTCTTCCTTTGACGCATCTTCTCAAACAAATATCCACTTCTTCTGGCCGAGAGGAAAACCTACAATGTAGTGGACATCCCATACTTGACCAAGCGGCATTCGTGATTTTGTTGGCCGGATATGCTAGCCATTCTCAATATTCATTCTCGTGCGGTTCTGAAAAGTCATCAGTCAAAGCTGGAGCTCTGTTCCACTTGTTCCTTTACAACTCCCAGACCTTTGACTGGTTAGGCCTAAGGACGGGAAGTCACCGACCTTAACCTGGAGCATTTTATGCATTAAAAAAACAAACAAAAACAACAAAAAAAAACAGCCTTATGCAGAATATAAAACATTTAAGTAAGTACAATAAAAAGAATGGTGGAGAACATTCTCTGTAGCTTTCCCAGATTTTTTGTTTGATATAAGAATCAAAGAGTCCAAATGTTTAACCAGTGATTGTTTAAGCCCCCACTATCCAACTACACAGCGTCAACCCATTTGAAACCGCAACTACAACCGAGGTTTGTTGAGGTCTGTCCATCAAGGATGACGGCTTCGTGGAGGATGAAAGATGCACTTCTTAATCCCCTCCTCCCAGAAAAGATAACTGAAGTGACAGAAGAATAAATCTGAAGCTCTACCAGCACGTGCAGATTTTTAGATACTGATGGTGAACCAATTTAGGTCGATGCACCAAACTAGCTTTCACCATTTTGAATTCTGACTCATTGCTAAACGAAACAAGCTGGGATTCAGACAGATTGAGACCATTCCTCGCTTTGATGTTTCACAAATGCCACAAATCCTACTTAGCACATGAAAGAAGAGCATAAACCTCAGAACAGAATGGGGCAGGATGGGGGAAGGGGGCGGCATTATCAACATTACATAAGCTCCATGTCCTCCTTCAGTGTCAGTTCAATGGCAGATGATTTTAGGAGGGCAAACTGAAGACTCAGCTCCAGCGCCGTGACAGATGAAGACGATATTTGACTCAAACATGCACTGACAAGCCTTTCAAAACACAACAACAGCCATGGCTGGGGAATTCTTGCTTACCTCCAGAAATGAAAGGCGTGCAGCGGGCTGCACGGGCTGCAAGGGCTAGTGGGAGTGGGGCTCAAGCTTCGGGGAGTGAGGCTGTAAGTTAAATGGAGTGTAGTGAATAGTTGTATTTATCACACACAGGACAACCCCCGTCCACCCCCCCACAGCTCTGGCACGTGCCCACATGAAGACAGCAGCATCATGGAGAGTGTATTATCTCTGTCAGATGAACCTAATCGTGTTTGAAGAACAGGTTCCTGAGGCGTTTGTCTGGTTCTGCAGAGTTTGACATTGAGCCCGTGGTCTGTTGCAGACTAAAACTGGCAAAAAGCCATAAAAGAGCATTAACTAATAAGCCAGAGACCATAAAAGTAGTTACAGATCAACCATAGGTTGGAGATAAGACTGCAGACAGCATGTTTCCTGCTGTAGAAGGCACACCGAACGAGTTCAAGTTTACCGGGTGATGTCATTCCTCGAGTCCTCTCCCTGACTTGACAGCCAGCAGCAGCACTGCAGAGCATTAGGTCATGCAAAGGTGAGTACGTTTACTGCAGTGGCTTCAAAAAGTAGTCCTGAAAGTCTTCTTGTAGAGAAAAATCTCTAAAATAAAACAGGAAACCAGATCCAACGTTAAAGAGGACAAATGTGATCACTTTTTAATAACTAATCTGGTGATTTTTCTTGTCTGAGACAAACAATGGTTTGATAAATTATATAATTAATTTGTAGTCATATTGAGTGCATCTTACATTAATATAACAAAGACCTGGGAATGTAAGCTCTTAAGTCACATTTGTTAAAAATGTTCTAGACTTTTTGGAAAAACAAGCAATTTTTTTTTAATGTATTCAGCTGCAGTTAATAAGCTCTGGTACACAGTCCAGGTCCTTGAAGGCCACCCCTGGTATATTTTTAGATGTTTCCCTGCTCTGACACACCTGATTCAGATGAACAGATCACCATCAGTTGTTTCTAAAGGCCTGCGTGAGTTATTTGAGCCAGGTTAACATCTAAACCATATACAGTAGGGCTGTATCCCAGGGAACACTGCAGTAAGGGATTAACGCTCTACGATGGGCGGGCCTGAGGTTTGGAACATTAGACAGTTAGGAGATTTGATTGGCTTCTGCTGCTGCTGCTTACAGGTGGGTTTCCTTCAGCCATTGGCGCTCGTCTCTCAACCGGCATGACCCTGCAAAGAGAATTTATATGCAGCCAAAACGCGTCCTTGCCTCAGGTCAGATATTTCCGTGTGGCCTGGAGAAACTGGTGGGTGTTTACTCGATGCTGGTTGGGTCCTCACCACCAACACTGTACGTTTCACCACAAAGAGATTTGATATTGATCTAATTCTAGATGCACCCCCCCCCCCTTTTTATTTTTTGTCATCGTCTTTTATTTAACTGGCAGTTAGCACAACAGCGAAAGTGATGCATTACTGCCACCATGTGAAGAATAAGCCCCTGCCAAGTCAGCGGATCCCGCCGTACAGTAATGCAGACATGGCCCTGGAGGAAGTCGGACCCGTTGCAGTTCCTGACTCGCAGGTTTTGTCTGCTACTGACAATTAGTGACATTTGTCTGGCAATTATCCTTAAGTGTCTCAGAGCAGCAACTAATGAAGGAAAACATTGGTGTTTTCATCTTTTTAAATGAGATTTGTTAAAAGCCCACCAAATTGGGGAAGAAACTCTTACCAGTGACTAGTTTGTGTATTTCATTTTAAATTAACCACCTCTTAACAAAGCACTCATTATTTACAAAATTAAGCTGTTTGGTTTAATACATTGATTATTTTTCCCAGTACAAATTAGCCCAACTGGCTCAATTCCAGATTTTAAATCCTCGAACACTGAGAACCATAACAAATGCCTCGTTGACCTAAATAAAATGTGTATCAAGTCATGCGAATGGCACACAAACCACACGCAGCCTCTCCTGCTTCACAGCTTATTGATCACGTTTAGAGAACACTGACAACACTGTTGATAGGCAAGTTTCCTGCATGTGCGCCGTTTGTGTCACGCCTGCAGAAGAAAGCCACTCCTGTGCATCCCCGTCAATCACATGCGCATGAAAAGCTAAATCTGTAAAACACACATGCAGACTTGGACACAGACGCAGAGCTCCTGTTGCCTTGGCTGTGGGAAGATGACATTAGGACTTCCTGCTGCAGATGCGACTGCTGTTGTGGCTAATGCTAGTGAAGCTCAGAGCATAAGGCAACAGTGCAAGACTGCAACAAATATGACAGAGATACAGATGAAGCTCCACGCTGCAGAGGAGCTGGCCCCCAGGTAGGATAATGGAGGAAAATACTCACTCTAGAGTCAGCCCTGGAATTCTCAGCCTCTCCCGCTGGGCTTTCATGGCTGAACTGTGCTCGTTTGCTCTATTGTGGACATGATATGCATTCACGCTGCCTGACTGCCTGCTGGTCCCCCCCCCCTCCTCCTGCACCGACAAAAACCCAGCCGCCACAAAGCGATGAGAAGGATTGGCTTTCTCTGCGCTCACAAGAAAGGAGGGGGTGAAAAAAGGGGGGCTAGGGTCCTTGTTTTGGTTCCTCCACGTTCTGCCTTGTCAAATGAGATTTCAGCTGGCAGTGGAGGGCACGGAGGCAGGACGGCAACCCCTTCCCCTCCCCTGAAAACACGCCCCCTGCGCCGTCTAACGCACGCCACCCCACCACCACAGCCCCTACACCAAGTGGTGACTTGCTTACAGCAGAAATTCAGGCAATGAAGTCGTCTATGTGCCTTCACCTTGACAGGCGCCAACACAACGAGCGTACTGCACAGCACAATGTGACCACAGCCACAACGATGATGTCATCTCCCCAAGAGAAACAGACTGCACCACGAACTCGTCCACATCCGTCACAGGCGGGAGAAGAACAAAACAGGTGGAGCTCAAGAAAGTAAAAGTTTGGTGTCATTTTCTGAATAAATTATAAAAAATAAAGCGATCCTTTTCGGAGCACGATGTATTTTACAATGTTTTTATCTTATTGCTCTTATCCATTCCTAACTTGGAGGAAATTTTGCTCTTGGTGTTTTAATTCTTTTTTAGCCTCATGTCTTTTATTTCTTATATTTATTTCATGAACTGCAGCACTTTCTGTCGAGCCGAAGCTGTCTCTTGTTTTATGTGTATGTGTTCTTCTTAAATGTCTTGTTCCTGAACTGATTGTTTGTTTTCTGCTGCTTGTTTAACTCTCGACTGCAAAACCAGTTTACCCTTGGGTATCAATAAAGTAACCTGAACCTGAACCTGATCCTTGTTTTCTTTTTTTAATACCTTTTTGTTTTCTCTTCCGAGTTGGAGTAAGTCATTTTTGTGGTTCTTTTCCACACATCATTTAGTTATTTGGGTTTTTTTTTATTGAAATCTGTGACACGTCCTTGGAAAAAGGTGTTGAATGTTTTGTAGTGATCGAATTCATGAACAAGTCATTTTCTTCCTGCATGATGGATGGTGCTGTGGGACTGCATTAGTCAAAGGTACACTTATTTCATCTAGGTCTTGTAGACTAACATCAAAATATTCTTTTTCCAAGGAAATCCAAGTCAGAGAGCACAAGTTATTGTGTCCCGACCACCGCAGGGCTTTAAAACACCCTTGAAGTTGCCGTTTATCGTGACGTACACTTCTGTCGCAGGAACATTAAGTTCCAAATAAGCCAAAGTGAATCAGTGACTCGCCGGCAGGAAATTGTCTCTGTGTGAAGTGCAAAATAACAAAAGAGGCAGGTTATTATGTATAATTTAACATTGTGTACAGTTTGTTATGAGTCATCCGCAGTAAAGGCAACAAATAACTGATCTATGACCATGTGTTGACCTGCACAGGATAACAGTTCATTTCTTGTTGTCTTTATTTCCTTTGAGTACACAGTAGCACTTGTAATCTTCAATATGAGAGATTGCTATTATTGTGTCACCTTGTTAAAGGGCCTGAGTTTGGGGAGCCTGCGTGGTCATCAAATACAGAAATACCTTTAAGCATAATTAAGGGTCTCCCGTAAGCACAATCATCCATGTTGTAAGGAGAATGCGTCTTGTTGTGATGTTACTGACCAGCATGACTGGTTTGTGGGCTGGTCTGGAAGGACCCGGAGCCGAGGTTTAGCTGAGAGTTGTATTTTTAATCTTTGCATTATGCAAATTACAAGCTCCAAATAGTCTGCTCAGAACATTTTCAAATACTTCCAGTCCTCAACGTTTAAAGCTAAAGGTCTGTTTTCCAATTTTAGTATACATTGAGCCAAAAACAATTTGTGATTTGTGAGGACTTTTACTTTTATCTCCAAGCTATCCAACCCTGGTTGTTCCTCTTTTTTTTAGACTGAAATCACGACTATCTTCATGTCAGAGAAGTAAACACATCTATCGCCATCCTCCAACGACCCATTAAAAAGGCTTGCATGCAGTTGAATGTGTTATTTTTGCGGTTCAATTCCGTCAGACCGTCAGCAGAGTGTGGAGCATCTTTGTGACCTTCTGATCTCGTCTGTGTTGCTGCTTCACAAGTGCGGTCTAAATGTTGTAGCAAGAAGCTGCCACTTGGTGGCAGTGTCACATACATCAGTATGAGGATCTATCAGGTGTGGGCTACTTTTTATTGGGTTGGTGTGGTGCTGTTTGTTCTATTCACTCTGATGTGGAAAGAATTCATAGTGGACACAGACTTTCTACATGGTGGAAAGAAACTAACTTAAAATAACAAGGACTGTCCAGTTAGGACTGATTTTTCAGGGCAACGTGACATCCTTCGGTCTGTGTGAGGAAAGATCGATGCAGTATGTCCTGCGACGAACAAACCCTCAGCGGCAAAGTTACAGGTTCAAGAGCTAAAGGCAGCAAGGTTATTTAAAATGTGCGTTATGATGTAACGCTTTCCAAAATATCAAGAACTAAAAACAGGGTTCAGCCCAGTTTTAAAGGGATGACTCTTCTACCATGCTGATGGACGTCAACAGAGTTTGTGCCCATCGTAAAGTCATCATGAACATTTTGTGATGAATTCAGGCATCAATTGACCCCGTCTTGTGTATAAAACTATGAAAACTTACGCATTTTAGACAGAGATAGAAAAAGGGACATATTGTGACAAAAAATTATTTTTTTCTTTGCAAAAAACACGTTTGGCCGTCTGAGTGACTAGCAAACACAACTTTGTCACTTAGTGAGCCACAAAATTTCAAGCTCTGTCATACACTGAGTTGTTGGTGTTTGTAGGTTGCAGAGACAACACAGAGCAGATCAGCGCAGGATTATTAAGTCTCCTTATGTTTATCCTCCTCAGAACCGGAACCAAACTTCATCTGAACTTGTAAATTATGTTAGATGCCAGCGAGCGCGGAGAACGTAAAAGCAACATGAAGAAGGAGATGGAAGAGATTTGTTTTGATCCATCTGTAAGCAGCTGTATTGAAGCTAAAATCAGTGTATACCCTTCCTTTTATGTGATAATAAAAATAAAAAAAGAGACTGATCAGCAGAATGGATGACATCATCTGTATCGATGAAATCTACCAGAGGACGAGGAAGGTGAAGTGGAGTCGAGCGGCTTCCGGGGTCTTTCTTTGACCAACAACGCCACAAGGAGAGACTGGACTGCCTCCAACATCATCGTTTTTACTCTTTGCAAAAAACAAAAAACAAAATTAAGACCCAACGCCACAGTCAAAGATGATCAATATTGCGTTAACTGCTAAGCTTTAACCTGATGGTTCTCATCATTCTTATGAGTAAATAAGAAATCAGGTGATTTTTACAAAAAGATACACCTTTATCAATAAAACAACATCACCAGTCACATGATCAACACCGCAGCTGTGCTGCCTCTTAACTGGCTGGACAGTTTTAGGCTTCATTGATGGCTTGATGATGATGATTAAATAGCCAAATATCAGCCCGATCCATCGGTCCACCTCGGAACCAAGTCTCCTTATACCGGCAGCTCTGAGCATGGAAAATCAGATCACGAGTCTCTTTCAACACAAGAAATGTCTTTGGGTTCTGAAACGATGGTCAAACGAAAAAAAAGGATGGAGAGAAACTCTCGTGATCTCCACTTTGACGTTCCAGAGCATCAATATTCATAACTACGACCAGAGATTACAGCTCACAGATCTCAATAATGAGAACGCCTTCATTTGCAAAGATGGAGTTAGTGAAGTGCGGCCGACAGTATCTGTTAAACTGAACGTAACATCATCTGCAGTCAGCAGATCAGCTTTGATATTCTTGTTGCACGGAGAAGCACCATAAGTATGGCATGGCTGTGGATTTGGCATCTTTTAGCTCCTGGTGCAACACGGATGTGTTGTGGAGCTGACGATGGGAAACAGGATCCAAAATAATCCAAAGTGTGCACTGTGAGCTGTTACAAATGATTAATCTGCAGTTATTTAACTGAACTCTGTGAAAGCCCTCAAGTTGGGCTATAATTACCTCTCCACAACGATGACTATTGTTGAAACAACTCCATATACACGACAGCTTAAAAACACATATGATCAAAAGGTGTCCTGATACTTGAGTGAGAGTGATAGAAAAGACCAACGGGGCTTATTAAAAGGTCTGCTGGCTCCAGTTAATGACATAAAATGTTCAGCAGATAGCCCTCTGTCACAATAAAAGTTCACAGAGAGGAAAACACACCCCCTCCTCTCTTTTTTTTTTCTTCTTGCGATTATCTGATGTGTGGATGTTGAGTGTGACCTTCTTAACTCCGATCTTGAAATCGTCACGTCCAGACTTAAACCCTCCTCTCCAACACGCCGAACTCAAGATTACAGATGTTTTATGAAGCTAACTTCTACGAGTGGGAACCGTTCTTCAAGCAAACTGACAATAACAGATCAAAACGTGGCGTTACCGTGGTAAACAAGATCATTTAATCACTCTAAATATGAATTTCAGTTGATGAATTGACAGCAGCATTTGGCAAAGGATCACTAAAGGAGGGGTCATGGGTAATGCATGACATAAAATCAGTACTGGAGTTGAGAGGGGATGAGGGGGGATGGCATCCCCCCTGAAATAAAAACGGTCCAAATCATCCCCCCTGTAAAACTGCCATCCCCACTTTCCATCCCTTATGTCATTTCATCAATGAATGTGGTTTTACTGCTATTTCAACATTTAGAGTCATCACCAGAAAAATAACACCAGAAAAATAACTTATATGACAATTTTCACCTGTTTCAAGTAAATTTTCACTTGAAATAAGTAGGAAAATCTGCCAGTGGGACAAGATTTATCTTCTTATTACAAGCAAAAAAATCTTGTTCCACTGGCAGATTTTTCTACTTATTTCAAGTGAAAATCTACTTGAAACAGGTGACATTTTTTTTTTCAAGTAATGAGTCTTGTTTTAAGTGTAATGAGATTTTTTTTACTAAAATGAGACATTTTAACTAGAAATAAGACAAATATTCTTGTTAAGATTTTGGGTTTTTGCAGTGATCCATGTTACTTATCCTGTGAAGGACAGAGTCATATTGATAAGTTCAGAAAACTGTTTTTTATTGTTGTGTTTTGATGTATTTGGTGTAAGCCCAGTGGATATTTAAAGCTTACAGAAGGCTGCATTTAACTGCTGCTATGTCATTCTTTTCTGTCATTGTTTTGGTCAGTGCTATTATTTGTAATATATTATATTATTTGTAATCAGCACAAATTATCTGTCCCCATATGATAAAATCCACCACCCCCCCTGATTTTATTTTACAACTCGAGTACTGCATAAAATACATCACTTGGCAGTAAATATGTAAAAATAAGTCTAACTGAAGCTTAAAACAGAACATCAGAGCGGACCTTCTGCGGCCGTGGAACAAATGTCTGAGAAGAGTCATGTTATTAATCTGCATCAAATAAGCAAACTAAACGGCGATGACTGAAAACCACTGGAATTAGACAACACTGTTCCACGCAAAATAAAAACATGGTAGGCTTAAAAAAAAACCTTTAAGATGATTGAAATCAGAGGACTTAAACATCTGAAAACTGACTCCGTGAAAATAATTCAGAGGATTTTTTTTCCCCAATAGTGGATTTAAGATTATTTCCTGAAGCACAATGTCAAGATTACTGGAGGTGTCGAGTCTAAAGAGGTGTGCAGCCTCAAGAAAACAAACAATAAATAAACAAAAAGGAAGTGCTCACGAGGGAGCATGAAGAATGGACTCTGGAGTCAGATGAAACCACAAGTGCTCTTAAAAATAGTGTGTGTGATGGTTGATGAGGGGATTCACCCATCATCCTTTCTGCCAACTCCATAAGCCTGTGGGGGCAGTTTCATGAGGGTGTCTTTAGCTGGTCAGTTCTTACGTCTGGGAGCAGAAACACTGCAGTCCAGCTACCCTGCGGTTCTGCTTTGTCCTCGGCGTGACCTGGGGACCCACCAGGAGTGTTTCAGGAGCACTTCAGTAGCAGAGTACTTCAGCCTGTTGAGCCTGACCTTGTGTGTGGTTCACCTCTCTTTATAAAACCTCCTGAACCTTTTAACCACGTCCTCCATGGCATAATGTTGACGGAGGACTCAGAACACGCTCATAGGAGAATTATTTTAGTTTGTATATATTCATTTCAACACTAATAACAAAATTAACAATAGATTAATTTAGAAATGAAAACTTCAATTAAAACACAATTTCAAGTGGCAATACTTGGAGCTAGAAAAAATAAAATACTCATTAAGAGAGAAGGAACACATGTTTTACTCCATATGGCAACCTTTTATGGATTATTTTAACAAGAAAGTAGGAGAAAATGAATGTAAAAACGGATGTAACATGACACCCCTTTTTTTTTTCTTTTTTTCTTTTGTTTGAATGCCTTTGTTTCTATTGTATCAAAATATTTATGTATGAAACCATGCCGTTTTAATTTTCTATTTTCTGTATGTTTTGAAAAATGCAAAACCCCAATAAAAAAAAAAAAAAAAAAAAAAAACACAATTTCAAGTGACCAAAGCTCATCTCAGCATCATCTACTCACTGAAACTCAACTCTTGCTTTGTCACTGATTGTGACAAACCCGATCAGATGCATCTCGATCAGTTTAAAACACAGCACTTTCATGATTAAATGTACTCCAACACAGGGCCAATTTTAGGATCAGAACTTTAAGGGTGCTGACCCCAACGTCCATGTTCCAACACCTTTGAATCAGATATGTGCCTGCTGGGTTTAAAACTTTAAACCTCTTTACTCTCTTTATGGAGGTACTTACAAGCTGCCTCTTCGTGGAAGACTCAGCTCCTTCTGCAAAAGACAGAGAACAGATTTATGAGATGACAGACTAATTAGGGGCTTTCTGTGTGTTCATTTCAATGATTTGTTTTCATTAATGTTCATCAAATGAAATTAAATGTTACTTCATGTTAATAACTAGATTATGAAGCAGTAGTGAAAGTTCAGGGAACTGGCCAAAACATCTTTGACCAGACCTGAGCTCAGCAAGCATCATGTGATGTGACACCTCCTGTGTCCTAAACTGACTTTGTATTAATGAAGGACACCCTCGTTGTGTCAGCACATCCATTATTGAAATTATTTTGGCCTTTGGCTCAGTTGGGCTCATTAAAGGTAAACTCCTGCAGGAAACAGAACTGCAGGCATGAGGGCTTTAAAGAGGACTGATTGTGTGCCGGCGAACATAAATAATCATTCTGATTGAATCTGTTCTCCTTTCAAATGCTGCTACTGAAACAAACATCTCAAACAGGAACATTGGGAGCCACGTGAGCTCTGATGGAGTTCCGCTAGAGCTGCTGCGTCCATCCATCAGCAGCCTAACGCCAGCCCAGGTAGTTGGCACAGAAAAAGCACCAGACAGCAGCGGCGCTTGGACCACGACCCAGACCCTTTCAGGATGGCTCTGAACCGCGAACAGAGATGGTTTCTTGCCTCCGGCCATTACTCTGCTGACTTTCAGAAGTCATACAGTATTTAAATATTTGTTCAATATCTCCATGACTGTAAATATTGGTTCTGACTTGAAATCGCTGTGGATTTTTAATATCTTTATTATGTATTTCTATTATTGAACCTGAGAAACAAAATTCTGCCAAATCAAATACCTTGTTTGTTTGCACAAACAAGCTACCTACCAGCCCAGCCCCAAACACTGGGTTTTTTTTGTGCACTGCAAAAACAGCCCCCCTAGAAATGACCTAATCTGCGGTACAGGAACTGTATCATCTGTGAGTGATTGGAGAAAATCCAATGAATAAAAAAAATGCTCACTTTGAGAAATGTTCCTGGAGAAAAGAGAAAGTGGTTAAAATATGGACGTGACGTTTCACATCTATATAATATCTATATACTGTAATATCGTACTAGCGGGTTAAGGGAAGCCTGGTCGCATCCAAGTCAGCGTTATGTGTGCCTAAAAAGGCACTAGTCAGCCGTTCAGGCCTGCAGGGAAATGTGATATCACCGACCCAGATGAGAGGGGAATTATCCAGGCTCTCCATTTTCATCTCAACTCAGTTTCACATCATGTTGCATGTGCTGCATCTTGCATGCTGGAATCTCAAATCTGCAGCACCATCTTCATAAAAGTTGTTTTGACCAAAGCGTGTCACAGAAACTTCTTTCAAACCTCAGAAATGTATGCCGTTGAAAATATTAGCCTGATTAAGCAAATTAATCACCCTCATACTCTTAAAGCTGCAAACGTCTCAATGCAGGTTTTTTTATGCTCCCTTTATTATTTTGCTTCTCGTGAATACATAGAAACCTTATTGATTCAAACTTGAATCTAATAATAAAGACACGGATATATATTTGATTAACGCTACAAACACTGGTTGTATTCCCAAAGAAACGTTTGTACCTGGTAAAACATACTTAAACATATAAGTCAAAGTAAGTAAAGTGATAATTAAGTTAGCGGCCAAGGTTCTGTTGTGATGCCTCAGGCTCCGCAGTTTTGATTCTGATTCACAGCTTCAAAAACATGGAGGACGTCACACAGAAGGTGTGAAAACTGCCACCTCCACTGGGGAAAAAGGTTTAAAGAATTCGCATATAGATTTATAACGTTCTCTATTAGTCATTTGACAGGTGAAATAAAATTTGCACATTCGAATTAAGTATTCTTTTCCCTCCTGCATCATCATGTTTGTAGGAGGCGTATACTAATGTGACTGGAGGCAGTTTGAAACCCTGTTTATACTGAGCACTGCGTGGGGTATGAACGTGTAGAGATGACGCTCCAGAGGCAGGTTCTCGAGGGTCGGCTGTAACAACCCAACCAACAATGCTCTCATTGATTTCTGGAAGGATTACACATTTTCATAATCTTACTTAAAGGATCATGCTGTTAGGAAATATATAGAGCACTGTAAAGTTTATTTTGAAGTCACTTAAAAATACTGAGGTTAAATTGGTTGCATACCTGGTTTCTTTTGTCAGTGCGATAAGCTTCTTATTTACACTGCAGCAGATCTTTTTTGGGCATGACCCACAGGGAAGGCCAAAGGTGATAAAAAAAAAATAAATAAAAGAAATAAAGATTACATAGTTTTTCTCTTTAAATTTTATAAATCTATACCGCTGCCCTGCCCAGTCATGAAAATAAAACTTTGTTGCCACACACACACAAAAAATAGAGAGATTTTACAGGTATGAAATCAGTATTGAATGCACGCAGTGCCTCTGAAGTTGGATGTTCAAGAGTCGAGGTCCTGCCAGCTCTCACTTTCATCTTGAAGGTGAATAAAATCAGCTGATGGATATGATTCATGGTGCCTCACCTGAAAAATCTGATTTTAGAGTTTCAAATGGAAAATTTTGACTGGAACGACCCCCAAGTCAAATTTACAACTCCCACACTGGGTGAAACCCGACCTTTGAAGCCTCAAGCACCAACACGACTCATCTATTTCTATTTTTTCTCCAAATTTCAGGATCATGTTATCAATTGCACACATGTTTTTTGTCAACATGTTGCAAACCAGTTTTTTCTTTTCTTGTTGCCACAGCAGCTGATTGGATAACCTTCATGGTCTGGCTGGACCATGAGCATGGAGCAGCTCCCCCACACGAGGAGGTGTCATTTGGTCATAGCTTTAAAAGACAATACAAATGTAAAATTAACCCTAGAGAAAAAAGCAAGCCGATGGAGAGAAGTACACAGTGGTGTGATGTGGTTCCCTCTAGGGATGTTAAAAATTAATCGATTTTAAATTAATTGCCGTTATGAAATTACCCGATTAAAATTAACGATTACAATTAATCTATTTATTTATTTATTTTTTTCGTTTAATTTCACCAGCTGGTATTACGCCCGGACCACATTTAATGCGATACAACGCCCCGCGCACATAAAGTTAGAAGAAAGAGACGGCGGATATGTTTGGTTTTAGTAACATGCTCAGGCAATGAGTCTGCAATGGCCCAGACGGGAGACACATGTAGCTCAGTGCTTAACTTTAATTTTTAATCCACTCTAAATTCTTCTGGTTGTTCTCCGATATGCTCCCCTAAAGCCTGAATTATGGTTCCGCCTTAAATCGACGCAGAGCCTACGCCGTAGCCTACGGCGTAGGGTCTGCGTTGTTGTAATGCGGAACCATAAATCAGCCTTCACCCGGTACATACATAGGTTTCTCTAAACATCTGTCCCCGCTACAGTTTTAACTAAAAGAAAATGTGCTCCAATACAGCAGGTCTCATCATTTTATTTTGAACACTGCCAAAACTCTAACTTAAAACGTAACTAGAACTTAAAATTTGCTTGACACAAATGACACTATTATGGCTGCTGCTACTACTAATCCAATCAAACTTTATTTATATAGCACTTCTCATACAAATAATGCAACACAAATAGCTTGACATAAAACAAATACTAAGAGCCTTGAAGTGCACTTTATATTATATTCCTTGTGGTACAAAAATGTCTTTTTGTTACTTTTGTATCAAATAAATATTTGATTAAGGAATACATTAAAATGTGCTTTGTATTTTATATAAGCAAAAAAAATTATGTTTGTATCTCAGATGGGGGAAAAACGCCGCTTATCAACTAATCGATGATCGATCGATAAGGTTATCAACTGTCAATTAATGAAATAATCGATAATTTGCATCCCTAGTTCCCTCTTCGTTTTGGCGATTAGAAGCCTTTTGCACCAGATGCAGGTGTTGTATGAATGAATGGTTCACACCCACAAACAAGATGCTGCAATAATGACGTGAAGATGTTATAAAAACAATTATCACTTCCTCCAGGTGTTCGAAAGAGGCCAACACAAGAAATCTATCAAATTTAAAAGTGTTATCAAAGTATATGTCAACAGCTTTGAGTGAGGAATGCTCACCAACATCCGGCAGCCACCATGGAGCAAACATAATCACCTCTGTCTTACTTTTATTTAGGTTTAGAACATTTAAAAGATATTCAACTTGATTTACAAAGTCAAACTAGGGTTGCAGAGAGCCCTCGCTTTTAACTTAAAGGGGGAAGGAAATCTGTCCATCATCAACACAGCAGTGAAACGAGACATTACGTTCATGAAAAATAGTCCACAGAGGCAACATCTGCAAAAAGGAAGAAAAAAGTATGAGGCCTAAAACAGAACCCTGTGCAACACCAATCGAAAGTGTAGGTGTACCAGAGACAGAAGCAAATGTTAACTCTTCTCACTGGTGGACAAATACTTGACGTTCAACAGTACAATAATCAATATGCTTAGAATACCAAATGCATAGAATAAACACTTATTAAGCTCTCTATTACATTCAATGTGTGAGGGTCAATTAGCACCTATAAAAATGTGGTGCTCAGCTCCTTTACTTGCAGATTTTATTTAAAACCTTGAAGAACAGATTGATCTAAAAGTTAATGGATTAATACATTAAATAAACAACATATCAGACCACATATTATGCTGCTTTTCCTGCAGCATCTGCTGATGCACAGCATGCAAGTCAAGGACTAACATCAGCTAAAGTGACAGAAAAGGAAATTGTGCACAGACCACCACATTCTCCTTGGACAACACCATCTAATTACAGTAGATTCTTGAGGGAGTCGGGCGTTTCATCACCTCTTGCTCTTTTATATCACATCTGTGAGACAAGAAGAAAGCTCTGCATCTCTGTACGGCGTGCCGGTAGACAGCCCTGGATCTGTTGCTTTTGTTTGTGACTGCAAATTGTAGCTGATTTTAAATCAGTGGACATTTCATCGTCATTAATAACCTGATTAAAGCGAGCTCTTTTGTCTCAAACGTTGTTGGACATGGACTTGATGTGTATCGGCTGCTACTGTCAGCAGAAACGGCGCAAAGCCCCACTCTCCCATTGCTATCAATTAGGGCTTCTTAACGGCTTCTCATGCTGCCCGGATGAAACCAAGGGCAGGGAGTTTCCTTGAGAGACACAACTGCAGCCGGCACATTGCTAATTACCAAGAAGCAAATGACTAAAACTGGTGGGATACCACCAATCACAGCACTCCAGATCATAGCGTGAATTCTGAGGTTCACGTATATATGTCCAGGTGAAATCAATTCATGCGTTATTTACCTCAAGTTAAAGCGATCTTGTGATGACTTTTCTGTTTTTGCTTTTGATGCTTCTGACACCTCCAGTACCAACAATAAATGTATTCAGGTAGCACGGCGTGACGTGGTTTTAATGACACCGAACAGTAGGACGCAGACACAATCTACCTCTAAACTAGTATACTAAACTGCTGAGCAAAGAATGTGGAGGCACAAGCTTGGCGATGTGGTATTTATTCTCTTCAACTTTGATGACTCCACTTCCATCAATTACATCTGGTCCTCATCTTGCTGACAACCGAAAAAGTCCACCGGGAAAGTGAACCCCGGTGTACCAGCCAGCCTGGCCAGGTCGGCTAACATTTCTTTTGAGAGTGACTACAGTAAGCTGCATTTTGGACTATTTAAAAGGAGCTTGAGGCCAGATTGTGGCAGGATTTATGAAAAAAATCTGTATACGTTTTAAGTTTTCTAGTAATAATGTCAGATGAAGCGTTCCAAACCCAAAAGAATGAGCCCTCTAGTGTATCTCTCCTTTGCCTTGAACAGGCTGTGTGCTGCAAAATGTGCTGCAATTCGGTCCCGAATTTCCCGCGCTGTCCTGCGGATGTGACGTCACATGACGCTGCATGTGCGTTCTCCCCGTTCTCCCGTGCCGGCTTCACTGTTGGCTGCAGTACCCCCAACGGCCGTCGTGGTGAAGGGTGGCGCTAGAGAGTCTCATTTCTTAAAAGGAGCCTCAAGCTCCTTTAACATCCACTCACTTTCAGGCAAGGGACATCACCTCCAGGATCTCATCACTGACAGCAAGTATGACTTTTGGAGTTTTGACAGAGACTTGGCAACAACAGAATTATTTTTCTCAACTGAATGAAGCAACTGCCTGACAGATGTCCCCACTGGCCGTGGGGAAGGTGTCACGGTGATCTATCAGCGGTTTAATGATTTCTCCCACTCACTCCAAAGATCACATCTTGGACCTCATCTGCTACATCTAACCCACCCAAGTGCCCTGCAACCGGTCTCCCCATTTCTGACCACAAGCTTATTTCCTTTCATATCAATATCACACTTTTAAAAAGTAAACAGTCTTGTCCCATCTTTCTCCACATTATGAAAAACATTGATTTAACTGCACGTTCCACTGGAATCTCAAATCCCCCCAACATCGTTTTGTCATCAACTCCTGATGAACTGCTTTCCCATTACAACAACCACCACCTTTAAAATCTGCTTGACACTTTAGCCCCTTTAAAAACACGGATTGTCTCGTTTACCCAATCTGCACCCTGGTTTATGTCTGAACTTCGTCAACTGGAAAATCTCTACATGAAAACTGGCCTTGCTGCCCACCAGGACCTGTTGATGAATCTTTTCTATAACGACTCTCTCTCCACTTCAAAATCCAATTACTATGCAGATTTGATCCGTCTTCGTCACGGTATTTCACAAGCATTATTTTCCCTGGTTAACAAATCATTTCGTCCACCTGACTATCGCCCTCCCCATCTTTACTCAACTGATATTTGCAATTCAATTGTTGAATTCTTTAAAACAAAGATTGACAGTATCCACCAGCGATTAACCCCTTATATCTCATCCTCCTCACCCTTCTAGGAGCTCCAAATCCCTTTCTCCCACCCACTCTGTAGTCTCAAACTTTTCTCTGCAGCTGATATATCTGAACTCATCCAAGAATCTAAGTATTCTACTTGTCAAATAGATCCTCTACCCACTCCTCTAGTTAAAGCATCCAGTCTCTGACACCTCTAATAACTGCTATTGTCCATTGCTCTCTCACCACTGGTATTATACCTTCTTCTCTCAGATCAGCTCTAGTAAAACCAATCCTCAAGAAACCTGGTGCTGACCCTAATCATTTTAATAATTAGCATGCCCCTGGACAGTTTTAAATCATATCACTCTGGCTGCACTCAGCTCATTCAACTTAAATCCTTTACATCCCAACCATTTCCTCTCTCCTCTGGTGTAGCCCAGGGTTACGTACTGGGACCTCTCCTGTTTTTTTGTATTCCTTTTACATATTGGCAATATTTTCTGGAGCTATGACATTAATTGTCATTGCATGGATCTCACCAAGGTCTACCTATCTATCAAACATACCCACTCCCTCCCACACGCCTCTCTTTCTGATTCAGATATGGGTTCTCTCACAACAGTCTCAAACTTAACAGTGATAAAACCGAGGTCTTGCTCGTTGCCACTAAATCCACTCTCTTCAAGATAAATAACTTTTCTATTTCTGTTGACAGCTCTTCTTGCTCTGGGTGTCTGGATGTCATCCTCGACGGCATTCTGTCATTCCAGTCCCACATTAACAATGTCACTCACTCAACTTACTTCCATCTACGTAATATCTCACGTCTGCGTCCGTCTCTCACACCCAACACATCTGCTATTTTGGTCCACCCCCTGGTTACATCCCGTCTTGATTATTGTAATTGTCTTCTGCTTGGCTGACCTGACAAGTCCCTTAAAAAACTTCAGCTGATTCACATCTCTGCTGCCCAGATTATTATTACCATTATTATTATTACTCAACTTCTTTTAGTCATATCACTCCTGTCCTCCAGAAACTTCACTCCCTATTAAATGCCATATATCCTATACATTTTACTACTTACCTATAAAGGCCATCAACAACCTCACCCCTCTGTTTGTTTGAATGAATGAACGAACGAACGAACGAACGAACGAACGAACGAACGAACGAACGAACGAACGAACGAACGAACGAACGAACGAACGAACGAACGAACGAACGAACGAACGAACGAACGAACGAACGAACGAACGAACGAACGAACGAACGAAGAACGAACGAACGAACGAACGAACGAACGAATCTCACTGAGCTCCTTCACATTAATATACCCAGAGGTACTGTCACATGGACAAGAGGGCATCTCAGTCTCCAGTCTTTGGACCTCTCTACCACACAATATAAAACACTCCGACACTGTCACCTCCTTAAAAACCTGCCTTCAAACACACCTTTTTAGACAAGCATATTCAATGTAATTCTAGGACTGGAATGACCTCAAAGCTGCACTTATATACTTTTACTATTACGTTACATTGTTCTCTTTTCATATCTTGACATTTTTTTTGTCTAAATTTGTCTAAATTTCGTTTCTATGTGCTGTGACCTTGAGTGCCCTGAAGGTGACTTTATAGAAAATGTATTACTATTATTATTATTTTTTTATTATTTAATTTTCTTTTTACCTTGTCTGCGCACATATTAATGGTTAATACCATGCTGGTAAAAACCTAAGGCATATATATGTGCATTATTACTATATTTAATATATATACATAATACGCATACATACGCATACACATACATATATATACACATACACAGAGTTCAGCAATTACATGAACATTTTCCTGGACAAACTAAAAAAAAACACTAAAAATATCTAACAAATATCAAACAAAAAAATATGGACAGAACTGAGATACTTCTAAAACATAGAAGCTTTGCAATAAATGGACCAAAGCTTCCTAGAACATGAAACCTTGTAGAATCCGCAGGGATACAAGTACTGGGCTCTGCTGTTTGTTCATATACATCAGTCAAAGAGACTGCAGGACAAAAGCTTTACTTTTTTCTTTTTTTATGTGAAATGGTGGCTATGACTACAGTGGAAAGCAGAACCTTGAGGCTGTACATTTCTGATGCATTATTAATTCATAATATGGTAAAAATCAGCACCTCTGATCATACCAGTCGGGCTCTGGACTGTTTTCTCGGAGAAGCAAAAATGTGTTCTGTGTAACAGGTTGCTGCGGTCTTTAGTAGTTTTTTTTTTTTGTCTTTGTCATTATTACTTTTTCAGCACCAAACCACACTTGTAAAGCAGGTGTCAGTAGCTGTTGCCATGGAAACTGGCTCTTAGATAACCTAAGGGTAAATTGGAAAACTTTTTAGGATTTGTTTTCGCTCTTACTTTAAAAGACAAAACAGAGGTAAAAAGGTGATGATTTAGTTGCTTCTTTTTCCTGACGTGGTCAACTACACGTCAGCACTATATGCGTTTCACTTAAGAGTTCGTTACAGACATTCTTGATTCTTGATGTGAGGCGTAACAAAAATGGCATCTCAGTCTGTGACTGTCTTGTAGTCAGACGTCTCCGCCAAACTCTTCCCTTGGTACCAAGAGATGGAGTAGCAGTTGGAAACTCCAATCTCAAATGGGTTTCATGTCAAAGAAGAAGATGCATTTCCTTCAGACATAAACATACCATCCTCGGAGGTAGTCACATCCCTCCCATGGGCTATTAGAATTTCCTCCACTCCCACTTTTCAACAATACAGCAGATAAATGTCAGTGTTGCTGAATGTTTTACATCCACGGGTCTCCCTAGCACAAGCCGGTGTTACAACAGTCTCTCAGATTTACTCCTGTTCGGCCCCTTGCTCGTTCGCTCTATGATTGCTCTTAAGTCTCCTCTGTCGTTTTGTTCACTGCAGCTCTATTAGTCAGCCAAAGTCATTGTTGATGCGTGACATTGTGCCACAGAGCAGCACACAGTCATCGCAAGAGACGACCTGGATGGGAGCCCAAAGTTAGTGTAATTGGTTTTTGCCAAAAATAGGGATGAGAGATCATGAGAACTGGACAACACCTTCTATAATCATTATTCCTTTAAACGAAAGTGGCTATTTTAAAACACTCTTTGATGTTACTTCATCTTTATAAAAAAAGGGTCACAACTATCAAAAAAAAAAAAAAAAAAAAAAGAGTATCTCTATTTTAAGGACTTGGCATAAACAGACAAAACAGAGGAGAAATGGTATATGGTAGGAGGAAGGGCTAAATTGGGATTAAACCCTGAGATGGGTTTCCAAAAACATCAGATGTAAAAGATCAGAGATCAGAGCTTAATCAGGACAAACCTCGTCCTCTGTTTTTCCAGACACCAAGCCTCCATTTACAGTGATGGACCCAGTAGGATCCAGTAACTTACACCTCCCCCCCAAAACAAGTCAATTCACTGTGTTTTTACCAGCACCCCAAGATGGTAAACTCTTTAAATAAGTCTTACATTTATATTTTAATTCCTAGTTAGTGTTCTGAGTTTATGGATGATATCCATAGCTTTGAGACATTCCCAACTAAAAAGCTGCAGCTTTAAACGTTTGTACAATTGAAAATCGGACTTATGAAAGCTATGGCCTCAAAAAGAACCTTAATGATCGACTTAAATATTCCCATTAAAGTTTATGATCCTATGTGGGCTTCAAAGTCATCAAATAGAAAGTCAGAGCAGCTCCTTGAAAAGTTTGTCTTTTTTCCTTAAAAGTGTTTGTCTGCTAGCAAACTGGCAATTACAGCAGATCTTGTACATTTAATCATTTGTTTGTCCATTATTCCACTGACGGCATGAGAAATATTAATTGTTACATCATACAACTGAAAGTGTGTTTTGTTCCACAGGGTAAAAGTCGATGAATGGCTTTGAGCTACAACATCTCATCTCCGAAATGCCACATCAAAGCAGTGGTAGTGCTCTTGTAAAAAGGCCTGTGTGTAATGCTTCATTAATAATTCCCCTTGATTTATCAAGGATTTTCCTGCATCTCAGGATCAAACGTGTACTTAGTTTAACCGTAGTTTACTGCTGACTGGAAAATCCTCATTCTCACTAGATCACCTTGAGTGACATGAGAGGGTGCCCAAAGTCGAACTTTCCTCATCTAAATCACGTTTTAGATTCTACGAAGGCTTTCCTTTATCCGTATTATCAAAAGCATGCTGGGATTATCTCTGGGCATATTTAACAACATTTCACTGGCTAATTTATCAACAGCAAAGGTAATTCAGTATCGAAAGATGTAACTCAGCAAATTGGAAGCGGACTAAAGTTGGGTTTATAGTAGTTTTACAGTGTCTCTGCAAATTGTCTGACCCAGCAACAACAACTTTCAAGAACTTGTAGAAGGCCAGAAGAAACCACTGCCTTGTGTTAAAAGTACTTACATCCAAGTTTAAAAGTAATTTTAAACTTGGACGTAAAGCACAGCAAATTGATGCTGACCTTGTCGCTTGGGCTGGCGGTCAGGGTTGGACCTGTTGCAGTCAGGTAAGCCTGCCACCAGAGGTGGACAGACTACTCGACCCCAGTACTTGAGTAAGAGTACAAATACTACTGGTCAAAATTTACTCCGTTACAAGTAAAAGTAGCTCAGTCAAAATATTACTCGAGTAAGAGTAGAAAAGTACTTGCTTTTAAAAGGTACTTAAGTATCCAAAAGTAAATGTTTTTAAATGTACTTTAAGTAAGAGTAAGAGTAAGAGTAAATTTCTTATTTTCCACATCAGTAAATTACTATATCTTTTCTAAATTAATTTAAGGATCTTTTAACTCTTGTTTCTGAGAATTAACTCTTTGAAACCAGCTGCACTGATGTGCTGCTTTTAGAACCACAATGTTATATAAAACCTGCAGAAACACCAAAAACAAATCAAATGAATGGGATCATAAGAGGACAGCAGATGATGCAGAGTTTATTAACAATCATGCTTGTGTCCATAGGATTTTAGGGAAGAAGAAAAAAAGAGCAGACCTGAAAGTAACGAGTACTTTTCAACCTTCCTAGAAATTTACTCGAGTAAAAGTAAAAATATTTGTCTTGGAAATGTATTCAAGTAAGAGTAATAAGTACCAAAGAAATCTAATACTCAAGTAAAGTACAAATCCTCTGGATATGTACTTTAGTACAGTACTCAAGTAAATTTACTCCGTTACTGTCCACCACTGCCTGCCACCAGTAAGAAGTATTCCTTGCAGGTCCCAGAATACTTCTTGCATGGATCCTGGCTCTATCAGCCAATCTAGCCACGCAAATCCATTTGCATATGTTTTTCATATTATTTACATAATATGAAATTAACATTAACAATATTATTTAAGCCCATGTATACAATTAAGTTGTACCGGATTTACAACTTTCCTGAAACATTATTTATAATTAGAAATAAAAAATTTAAAAAAATCAATATTACAATTTTGAATATCTAATCAGCTGCCAAAGTATTGCAATATATTGTCATATCAATATTTTTTCCCCACCCCTTATATGAACCCAGGACATTTACAAGACGATCACAGTTCTGTAGCTTCATGCTCAAGGAGAAGCAGCCTGCGGTTAAACTCACTTTAACCTTCAGCATTATCTAAACTCACTGTTTCAAATTCAGATACCTGACATGTATCAGAAGATAAAGAAAGGTCAAAGAAATCACTAAAACCAATTATCTTTTCTGCACACGTGTAGTAAAGGGAGCTGATAATGCCAAACAATGACCTTCGGGATAAAAGAAAGTGTCCTAGAAATTTAAATTTAAACAGTTAATGAACCGACTTTTGATCGCACCGAACCAGCACGAGAGCTCTCGAGTATTGTTAGTAGTGACGACTCCATCAGTAAACCCAAACCTCCCGTCTCCAGTAATTCCATCGTTTCTCCCAGCTCGGCCCAAGAGATATTGATTTTTTGCCGCAGCAGGAGGAGGATCAACAACAGGAGCATGGGGAAACTATCTGAAAGCTTTGCTGATTAAATCTGTTTGTGCTTTTAGCTGCATGTTAAGTGTCATAAATGTTTAATCCTCCACTTCACTCGGAACCGAGAGAAAAAAGCCCTTGGTACGAGACTGACCGAGCATCTGATTTCAGTCTCATTTGTTAAAATAATTTACTTTTAAATGTCACAACCACAGAAACCTTACACCAGAGCTGTGGTTACACTAAACATTTACAGATCTTTTTAACTTGATTTTAACTAACAAGAGCGTCATCTGATACAGAACATCAGAGGAAATAATGTAGTTTTATTGACTACATTTGCTTCCAGGGAAATGATCAAAGGGCTTTATTTCACAGAGTCGGCTATGTATTAATGAATGAAGTGAAGAAAAAAGAAACATCTTCAAGAATGACTTGAATTATGATTCATTTATTCACAGATTTCACTTTTTAGATTTCACTACTTCTCAGCAACAACTCTGCAAAGATACAGACAAAATTGTAAAATAGAAGTAAGCCACCTGTTGAGGAAAACCTTCGACAGGTGGTAACCTATTCACAAAAATTGATGATTATTTCTAATTGGTCTTCAAAGGTGGTTTAACTTTAACTAACTGGTAATTTTGAATTGAGTGCAAAGATTGTCCAAATGATGCGTCACAGAAGAAAACTGTACAACTCACGCTGAGGTTTAATGGATTAGAGAATGTTTTACGCAAAAATTGGCCTTTCATAAGATGGTCCTGGTTATGTTCAGCTCTTCTTTGTAAATGAAGTCCCAACGATAAACATAATCAAAGCTTTTGATCTTGTTAAAACACATTTAACTGCTGACAGCCAGAGATAAATAAGTCATAATTTAAGACATTTTAAAGGCCATGACACAATGCATAATGTTTAAGCAGCAAACATTCAAACTTCCAGTTGAATCGTTGCAGTACATCAACTGTCCGCTGGGGGCTGCCTCCAAAACTAAGTCAATGTCCATTGACATCCGTGTTAAAAATGTCCATGTTTTATATCCATGACAAACATACGGGGCCGATTTAACCGATTTAACTTGTTTCAGAATTGTAACCGCAAAAAGAAAAAGGCGTAACTGAGAAAGACAGTTTGGAAACAGAAGCTATGAAGAGGCGGAGAAAGAAGATCACACTCTCGGTTAAAGATTTTGATTCTTTCTAGGTTTTGGTTTTCAGATTTCAAGTTTTTATTCATTGTAGATTTGATGTTGAACCGACACTGTTAAATGTTGCTTGATACTGGTAATATTTTAGGCACAAATAACACTGACAGGAAACTGAAACTTACACTATTAATGTGAAAAATGCATAAGATGCACACCATTCCTGCAGAAAATAAGCCAAAAGCAAGTCCACTCTCTCTGTGAGCAATGTCTGAACATAAATGAACACTTGAAAACTTTAATCTGCTCAATCTGAGTCTGCTCGTGGAAACTTGTTACCAGAAGTTGCTATTGTACCCAGTTAAATCCCCCATTAATGAAGCTTTTTATATAATCTGCATACAAATTTGAATCATACCAAGATCCTCAGTAGCAAAGTAAAGAGGGAAATCATTCATTTAAAGGTTAGATCAGAAAAAATGCTAAAAGCACAGATAAGGAGCGTCAGGGTTTAATCAATATGCTTTGCGAGGGTGAGAATGTGGTAATATATTCTCCTAAAGTGTTTTCCCAACAGATGAGTTGTTCTGCATTTTCATTTTTTCCACAAGAAGCAGTTTTCCTCCTGTTTTGTTTCCGGCATCAGTGAAGAGCTGCTGGTACTGACAGAAACTCAACATTCAGCTCAACGACACGGTACGTCTAATTTTGCTCAGAAAAACCAAACCGCCTTGACCCTTTCGTTCCTTTCAGATGAGATATTTTCTTTGTTCACTTCAGTAAAGTAATTTGTTTTCAAATTAGCACAAAACAGAAACGCGTCAACGCCTTCCATTCTTGTCAGAACCTAAGTCCCACCTACTGTTCTGCTAACATAAACTGTTTACTCGTCGCGCTGTCACGTTTCGTTGTTCAGGCTCAGTCTCTCCAGTCGGATCGTCCTGCGTCGCACTAATGGCTCTTCGGAGACAAAAAATGCCGCCGCACTCGTTTGAGCAGCTACCTTTTATTACAAGACGCTATGAGAGAGATGTCAAAAGTGAAGTGAGGCCCTTGCAGAAATGCAGTAGTTTCTGCGCCCAATTAAGATGAATGACGTGCACAGCTACTATTGGCATCATTAAATCCCAAACAAGTCCTAAAAACGTAATCTAACAAGGCAGCGGTGCAGTTACACAAACCACGAACCTTGTGAACGGTCCAGACACGACTCTGAAACTAAAACAAGGTGAAGCTCAAAGTCGGAGCCCTTCAGCTAACGCTTTGCAGTGTTTCTGAGGACCCAAAAACACCCAGAATGCAAATTTTGGACATTTTTGTCACATTAAAAAAAAAAACCTCCAACACTTGTTTGATCATATAGTAATGCAAAAGTCGTGTGAAGGCCTATGCCATCTGTCTGTCGGCGCTTCAATCATTCGTACGAAGCAGAAATGTAATAAAAATGATTTTCACAGGATCAGTTTAGCTTTTTGGTTTCAGACAAACAAAGAAAATACACTTGAAGCAAGTGAACCAAAACGACAGAGGCTGGAGGAGCAATTTATCTGCAGAACACAAACAATAATCCTTCATTATGTCGGGAGGTCAAAATATAAATTCTGCACATTCATTGAGCATCGATATGCACACACAGCTGTTCTCCATGTTTGAAGGTTGAGTCAAGAATCAGACACCTTCAAACCGTCATCAAATCCACAAACATGTACCCTATTTCATGTTTTTAGTTCAGTTTTAAAGTATTTGTTAACAACTGGCTCTCGTGACAAATGAGACAGATATCAGAAAAGTGCTCACAATGAAGACAGATGTTTAAATAAGCTCTTATTTGGTTTTCCTGCTGATAATGTCTACTGGATAAAAGCCAGGAGGCCGTTAGCTCGACATAAAGCCTGGAAACACTTGCCAGCAGATAGACGGAGCTGGTACTGCTGACATTCCAGTTTCCAGTCTTCATCGTTCAGCTGAGCGTAACAGTCGATGCTTCACGTGCAACCACGGACCGTATAAGAGGTAAACGCAGCCACGGTCACCACATTATTGTACTGAAGCCTCCAGTTCTGACCACGGTTGTCTTGGACTGTTGGTCATATTGCTTTGGTATTTTTTGTATTTTTATTTTCAACCCGTAGCATGTAATTGTCATGAGCCCACAACGCAGGCAGACAGGCGACCTGCTTGTCAGGAGTCGAGTCAAAGTGAAACCACATCCAACATGAAATGATAAATTACCGTATTTTCTGGACTATAAGCTGCACCTGCATATAAGCCGCATCCGCTCTATTTTTAAAAAAATAATAAAAAAAGATATACAAGCCGCACCTGCATACAAGCCGCATCCGCTCTATTTAAAAAAAAAAAGATATGCAAGCTGCAGATATTTATTTTATTAGATTAGATATTTACTACATGTACAGAAGGATTTTGAACTGTAAATGATGTACATGTTTGTACGTAAATACATCCTTTCCTAACGGTGTCTTTTAACACGGCAGCAACTGCTGATTAAAACGGGACAGAACCAAGAGAAAATAACTGGTATTTATTTATCTGTTTGAAATCTGCTTCTACTTCTATCTGCTAAAGAAGAAGTAGCGTATTCTTCTTTGCATTTATTTTGTCTTAGTTTTGATTCTAATTCCGGTTAGAGCGCCCCCGAGCGGTGGAAGAAAAATCCACAGAATAGCCGCACCTTTGTATAAACCGCACGGTTCAAAACCTATGAAAAAAGTAGCGGCTTATAGTCCAGAAAATACGGTACCTGACATTTACGTTCACCCTCTTCCAGTTTTAAGACCTAGAGCTGAACTTCTGTGAGATATAACAGCAATATGAAACTTGGTGTACGCATTGTTTAAACACTGCTTAAATACTGTTTTGTTCTTTAAAATTAACTGCACGAACGCATGCAGCTGTCACCCATTAGTGGCGTTAATGCATCTGAAACTCTGTGGAGAGACTCATGAATTGTGGCGGCGTCTCCTGTTAGCAGAGCTCCACTGACTCGGGCTGATTATGATGTTTCAGAAGAGCGAAGGCTTATCCGACACGTGTGGACATACGGGTGACATTCTCTCCAATTAAGCAAAATAAATGAAACCATGATGTAGGTTTGTACATTTTACATAGCTGACATATCTGACCACACCAGAGCTTTTTGATCCGCTGTGGAGATGGTCCGGCAAACTTGCACAACCGCACGGTCAGACACGTTTCAGGTGTTGAACAACAAAAGACTGCCTGCAGATGAAACCAAATAAATATTCTCCAGCATTTATTAAAGTCAGCTACTACAAAATGCCAGATAAATACATTAATCTGCCAATTCATTAACTGCTGTACCTCTAAATCCGTGTGCCAAATTTCAAACTTTATAACATACATTTAAGATACTGTCAAAGAGTTACAGTAAAGTAAAGTACAACTCAAAAAATACTAAGCATCCATCTGATAAATTCTCATCTTTAGGTAAGATTTCATCTATTTCTTGTTGAAATTAACAGAAATATAGCTGTTCTAATAAACAGACTAGGGCTGGGCGATATATCGAGATTTTAATATATTTCGATATATTTTCAAACACGATATGGTACGAGACAATATCGTTTATATCGATTTAAAAAAAAAAAAAAAAAACACAATTACATTTTTTTTTTTTATGATTTTGATATAGCTTATTTTGTGACAAATTGACTTGAATGTTTTATTTGAGATTTGCACAAATGTTTTGTTATTTGCACAACTGTCAACCTCAGTGGAAAAGTCTGCCTGTTACTGTCTACATTGTATTAATTGCACAGTGTATTTTAATTTAATTGTTATGCAGGAAAGGGATATTTGTTTTATTTTATTCAAGAAGCATTTTTATTCTATATATGCAGGCAGTTTATTTTTATTTCATTTGTTTTATACATGTTGATATTGTGCAGACCTCTGTTAACAAAGGAACCTGTGTGACATTTGGCACGAGGCTTTGTATTAAAACTGACTGTTTTTTTAAGGGTTTGCTTCAGAAAAAAATGAAGCTAACAGAGATGCTATGCTATAATGCTTTGGGGAAAACCCCAATTAAGGCACAAAAAAAATATCGAGATATATATCGAGTATCGCCATTTAGCTAGAAAATATCGAGATATGACTTTTGGTCCATATCGCCCAGCCCTAAAACAGACCAACTCCTACTCTCCAGATCTGCATATTTTTTTATCATGGAAACACAAGAGCGGCAGAAAGTTGCCAAAGTCAAATCTCACGCAGACATTCAACATTTTTCCAGTAGCCGAAGGACACAATCCTCTGCGGCGTAAATAGTTCAACCCTTACAATCCGCTCAAAATAAACAAAAGTCCGACGCAGGTGATGTCATCGTTTTCCTGTTCTGAGGATAAACGGGAAGTTGTGCAGCTGAACCAGCTACATTAATTTGCCTGACAAACTAACATCCTTGTTTCCCCTTTGAGCGTGAAAGTCAGACCGTGGCGGGGGCCGAACCACAGGAGCTCCTGTTGTTTTGGCTTGACTGATGCGTGTGGGGGAACATAGAGAGGTCTTGTGTGGAAGGAAGTGGAGAGGGGAGGTGGTAAATGTTGTCCAACAAATGAAACTAAGAGATTAGGGCAACTGTGCACAAAATTACTACGGGAAGCTTTTGATAAATGCAATTACAAAACCCATCATTAGTCTCCCTTGAGAAACCCGGAAAACTTTCAAAGAGCAGTAATTAAAAGTCACCATTTTCATAAAGATTCATAATCATGGAGGAACAAACTGTGATGAAAGTCAAATGCTACTGCCTCATGTCTGAAAGTGGAAAATGTACTCTCAAAAAGGCCAACATTTAGTGTGAAATTAAGCACATAAAACTAGTTTTTCTGGTTTAATTAATGAGCCAAGGCAGATTATGATTCCACACAAATGCAGTCACTCTGGCTGAATTTTAAACATGTTGATCGGTAACTTCATGCGGGGCCCCAACAAGAGGGAGTCAAGAGTTATCTAGCTTACTTTACCCAATTATGAGTCAAGTTTAACGGTGCTATTGAGGCGACTGAAGAAAGAAATCTTGGGGTAAAAATGATGGCATGTGCTGAGTAATTAAACAATTCAGACTAACACTTTGGGACAATAAGCTGTGGTATTGCATAAGTCACTTGATCAAATCTGTCACTAGTTATGGAGCGTTGTTCTGAACTCACCCAGCATCTCAATCTTTGTTTCGCGACCCTGAAGCGAAAACCTCACTGTGTGCTTAATTATCATAAAAAGTCAATAAAGCACAAGAAAGCCCTTCTCACAACACACACACTGATCAATCTTGCTCCGTGAGGACTGAGCTCTCGCTCCCTGCAACTCCCACAAATGAAATGTAATTAAAAAAAAAGAAAAAGAAAATACATTTCATTGGGAATTGGGACAGGAAGTCACTAGGGTTTCAAACATTTAGACAACCGTGCTGCGAGTGTTCAGAACTCTTCTCCATTCACGTTTTAAGATCATATGCACGGCGGTCTCTGCTGTCCTACCTGTAGCCCTCGTCTCCTCAGGATGCTGGACTCGTCCATGATACGGAGCCCCGACTTATCATTCCTCCCTACCGGTGCATGTCCATGCTGCACTGCCGTGCTCCTGCCTCCTGTTCCCTTCCTCCCTCCCTCCCTCCCTCCCTTCCTCAGACTAAATCTGATCTTAGCACCGGATAAACACTTCCATCACAACTTATCTGATTGGAGCGAGATAGTCAGCTGACACCTCCCCTTGTTCCTCTCCTCGGTAACTTCAGGAGTGAAGGAGGAGAGAGATGGAGCCAAGCGTTGCAATGGGAACGGGTGAATGGGAGGTGGCGGAGGGAGGGGGGGCAATAGGACCCCCAAGACTCATTTCTGTGAGCAGCCACGCTTTTTGGGCACCTCAGATGACCATGAAAATTAGAGGATATCCTTCCCAGCATTGTTCAGCTGCAAGCTCAAGTATGAATTCAGCTTCCTGCAGCAGGCAGCTCCCGCAGACCATCACAGGAAAGCTGCAAAAAAAATGCACTTGAAGGTTGTTCTAGTAAGAAATATCACTGCTGTATGAAAGGTTGCATTAAAAATAAAAGAAAAAGATTCAGGTGGGGGGTGGGGGGCAAAGCAAACTTGCTGTGAAAACACAACGAATGAGGAAATCTGAGCCAATTTACACACAGGGCACGCTTTTTCATCCCATACAAGCCAATACCGAGCCCTTATCATTGCTGAAATCAACCGTCACAACCTGTTACAGAGAAAACCACACATCCTGTGTCAATTTCCAACAATTTCATGCACGGCTGCAGCACCGCAGAAATGAGTTTTGAAGGACTCAGCAAGAAACTACCGGTCTTTGCTCTCACTAACGCGCAGTCCCCCCATCATCCGGAATTATTAGCATTTGTAAAATAAGTTGCTGTCACATATATCCTTGCAGGCTCACATTCTGCTTCAGTCTCTGTTTTCTTTGCTCCCCCCCTCCTTCCCTTCTTTTTCTCTCCCTCTCTCACTCAGCTCCATTCACTCTGCTTCTGCTCTGTGAATATTAAGTGGCTCCCTCCCATTCTCCTCATCTCCAACCAAGCTCAAATGATTTCTCTCGGTGGGTACGGCAGACGCTACAGCTGGTGCACAGGATTGTGGTACAGGTGAGCCCGTTCAACAAGAGAGGCGATGCTTTCTGCGCTTCCACGGCGACGGTCATTTGTGTTGCCGTGCCGATAAGGACGTCCAGACACACGCGCTTGTGTCTGGACTCAGCTCAGCTAATCAGCCTGTTTTTTGAATAAACCCCTTAAGACCCCGGTGGATTAGGATTACAGTCGTCAACTTTTTTCAGCTTGAACAATGCCCTCCAGATTACCTGAGGGGATTAAAGAATCCAGACGTGTTCAGCTGACGAGTCTCCAGTCATTTCTCAGCCTGCGGCTAATTGCTCTTTTAAGCAAAAGAGCAATTATGACATTTTCACACTGGACTGAAAATGAAGATGAGGTGCTGCAGAAACATGAAAGCTTCAGTTCAGCAACCCCACTGTTGTAATGAGAACCACTCCAACAATGTTAAACAATCATGTCATTAAACGTGAGGCAAATGCATCAAATCTGCAGCCCTTTCTGCGACAGGTAATCACGAAAGTCATATGTCCAAAGAAATTAGTAAACATTTACACTTCTTGAACAAATTTTGTTCAGGATGAAACTATGGAGGAGTTGAAACAAACCAGGGCTGCAAAAACTTTTATGGCTTCTATCAGATAATGTGAAGTTCTTCTCTATTCAGCAATTAATCACCATCTAACACGATGTCACAAAATACTGAAAGAAGACTGAAGTAACATCACATACTGATCCTCTTCCTAAAGAGCGCCCCCAGAGCATTTCTGTTGACAGAAGATCCTCACACAAGATGGCATAGCCAGTGATAAGTTTGTGCAATTGGGCCAATTTTAGCACCCAATGATCACAAAACGCTTAAAAAAAAAGATTTATGCCTTGGGTTGTGGATGATGCGTACACTTCAGACACAGCCAGAGCTGAGTGATTAATTCCTGTTTTTTGCGTGTAATACATTTTTTTTCTAATAACATTTTATTCTGAATTTTTCAAACCCAAAATCTTAATTCACTGTGGAAGTTTCAGAATGATTACTTTTATAAATGCAACATGTTTCAACATTCAGTCGATAATTAAGTTAAACAATTGTGATTTCAATACTGTAGTAACTGTAATGATTGTTTTCCATAAATCGAGCCTAGTGAGCATCCTAGAAAACGTAGAATCTTGGCTGCAGTGAACGTTTGTAAAGTGACTCTCAGATCTGTTGGCTAAATCCATCAAACCGTTCCTGAGATATGGCCTTGTGCAAACACCCACAGTGGAGCAACTCCCCACAGAGACAAATTTATATTTATGATCTGCTGGATTGATATTTGTCAAGTTATATTTGACAACTAGATAAAAACAAACAGATTTATAATTTGGTACTTTAAAAACCTCAAAGACACTCCTAAATGTGCCACCTTGTAATTTCTGAGATGTGCTCATTTTACATGTTATTTTCGGTGGAACAGGATTAAATATCCATTTTACCAGTAAATAGTGGTTTTAAACTACTTTCTTCTTTGTCACATTATGTTATCCAAGTAAAATACTGTAGTTTCTTGCTGCAACCTGGTAATTCACCTCTGGGAATTATTACTCCATCTATCTATCGTCCATCCATCCATCCATCCATCTCCCACCTAATCTTCCACAGCTCAAGGCAATTTATACAGATTGATTGTTTTAAGTGACAAATAGCCCAAACCCACAAGGATATTCACTTTTATGTCATAGTAACAGAAAAGAAACCAATATTTTAAAGAAGAAATGACACAAATGCACTTTTCTGTTAATTCCAATGCAGCACAGTGGACATATGTAGCAACTGAGGAAGAAAAACGTATATATATATATTTTTTTCCACAAAAACCAGACGGAGAAAAGCTGCTTTGAGACAGAGGCTTTGGGACGGAAAGTTCAAACCCGTGGCCTTGGAGCCGGGCCACAGAAAAGCCTCTGGGGTAAGGCCGGGAGGTGGTCCGTGACTCATTTCCTCCCGGCAGGTGGGCAGCTCAGGTGGGTTCCTCTGCCTTTGGAGAAAAAAGGGAGAGCTGGCCCTGAAAGCATGCAGGGAGCGCTGATTGAGTGACCCGCAGCCTCTGCCCTGCCTGAGCTTATCAGATGGAGAGATGACCTGCAGATATAAGGCGGGCAGAAGGGGGAACGCGGCCTGTGAAGAGTGCATTAAGAAGGAAAAACGAGTCAATTCCTTCCATACAAAGCTGTGCAAAAATATACGGGTCTAAAGCCAAAGGAGCTACAACACCTGCACGGCTGACCTTCTAACGGATGAAGCGAAGCTTTAAACCCCAACAACAAAGATGCAGAGATAGTAACCGAGATGAACCAATAGCTACGAAGCATCACCAGCAATACCGCTCTGGATTTTCACTTCTGCATAAATTGGGGTAGCCATGTAAATGTTTGCATTTATTAGATAAAAATTACGTCTGTTCGAGTCCATTTGACAAATCCGGTATTCTATTCCTTCTCTATTAATTTTCTTCTCACTAGAAGACGTTACACTGTCAGGTTTTAACACCTTCCTCGACAGAGAAAATTGCTTCCCTGACCGAGCGGACGGCGGGAGGCGAACGCCTCGGCTGTCAGAGACTTCATGTGCAGCGACAGTTTCATTTACATCCCACCCAGACGTTTACAGTAACATACAACCCTGTTTTTATTTGGGGGAAGTTAGATATTCGCTTGGAACACTCATTCATCATTTACATTTACTGTGTGTTTCTTCAGCGTTACACCTGTTCTTATTGGGACCAACAAAAAAGGAGAGTTTTAGGTTTTATCCTTGAATTTCAGGACGAGGTTATAAAAGACAGTCTAGACTTGAACTCCTCTTAAATATCAGTTAAATCTGGCAGGATTATTTTGACACCAGAGAACAAAAAGTGTATAAAGTTTATACTGATCAGAAAGACATTACAGGGTTCAGGATTATTTTCATATATTGTTTTTCTCTTTCTAATTAGGTTAGGATTATTTTCAACAACTGAACAGCCCTGGAGTCATGATTGGGAGAAGCACCACTGGGTGCAGTGCTGCCGTCAGATGACATACAAATACTATCTTAAATGGTGAAAAATGTTTCAGCGGTTATGACGCAGAGACTTCTCTAAATTCATATCTTGATTTACTGACATCCTTTGTCAGTGAGGATCTTACAAATCCTGTCATTTTTGTTATTAGTCCCTTTTCAATTACAATTTAAATTCATTATAGGCTGATCGAAACTATAATCAAATTGCCATCATGCATTTATGGTCAAAAAAGAGATATTTTGTTTTTGACTATATATGCAGTATGGTTCAGAGCTCATAAAGGATCATTTTGTAGCACATATCTGTGATAGAAAATTTAGCTTTGGCCACTTAAACCAAAACTACTGAGAGCAGCAAAATATAGCTTTGGCCCGACTAAATGTACAGACTGGCAGTGTGCCTCAAAAAGATTAACACTGACCTTAAAGATGTTCGTGTCTACTAGAATCGTAAGAATTAATCATCCTTTGTGCCTTAAGATCATGATGCTTCCTTTGTTTCATTGTCATTCTGCAGCGATACACCTTATGTATGTTTTGACCCTTTTGTATGCGACTGTTGGATTAAATCTACTGAACTTTGAAACATCTCTCTCAAGTCTTAATCTTGGCAATTTAGACACTCAGTTTAAGTCCAGTTGTTCACCTAGTTGGAAAGAATGTATTAAAGAGCGTTTAATCTCAACAAAAATATTTTTACCCCCATCCCACATCCAGGACACTCATTTCAACTCCTTGAACTGTACAGACCCGCTTCTATAGAAGAGCACCACATATAAAGACATGTCACAGTATCTTAGGATGGATGTCTTTGAACTTTTTCCAAAAGAAAAAAAAAATCTATCAAGTTTAGCACTGAATCACTCCTTTGTGCTGCTTATACAAATGTACTGTAGTAATTCTGGATGAGCTGTAACACGCTGCCTAGAAGTCTGTTCCAATCCATCGTGCATCTGTTTTTTGTGCACAAACTTTTGCAGAGAACCAGGCTCAAACCAAAAGACATGCAGATGAATGTCCTCCAGGTTACAACCACCACCCAGAGACCGAACAGCTGATTAAACAATACTACAAATTCTCAGCGTGCTGCATGTGTGAACTATGACTCATAACTAAGAGACTAAGACTTAAACTAAGAGAGTCTGTTTCCATTAGAGGTTTACTACTAAAAGAAAAGAAAAACAGCTGTTCAATCTTTGGAAATTACAGCATGTGGCATCTGCAAAAGGTTCATAGTTTATTACCCCATTTTATCTTGTTTTCATTGACATAAACTCCAGTTCCTTCCTCTGCGACACCCCCCCCCCCCCCCCCAAACAACCATGATATCAGCAAAGGACATCCCTGACAGACAATTACCAGCGAAAATGAGAGTCCACAAAGGCACAACATCAGGATTATGACAGTCTTATCTCCATATCGCACTAGAAGTGAATTATTGATTTTCTGCCAAAGACCATCACAGTCAGGCGAGATGTGCCACGCTGGTGAAAGAGCCGCGCACAGCCAGGAGTATGAAGGAGCGGAGGAGGTGAGAAAGACAATAACACAAGTCCAGTGAGACAAAGGGGTAAAAACAAGTCTGGCAGAGGTTAAACCTACAAGTTTTGTTTTAATTTTGTTCTTATTTTTGCTTATTATTGTTCTCCTTTTATAAAACGGGTGCATGCTAATGAAACAAAAATATTACATTTCCATAACTGTTTGTTATTTTCTATATTTTATGCTGTGGTTTAATTGCATTTGAGCAGAGAGTTAGATTTTTATTACTTCTGTCCTCATTTACATGCATTACAGTAAATGCAAGACAAGTGGTTGGACACTTGTTCACTTCAACTTTGGTCAAAAAAACAACAGTGGTTCATCCTCAGTGAGGAGGGGGGAGAGAACAAAAAGGAAAACTGGGAACATTTCGTGTGGAACCATCATAACATCAGCGAAAAATTAAATCTTGGTGTTAAAGTGACGGTAAACTTCGGTGAAACAGGAAGTTTGGAAGAAACATCATCTTCACGAGCCGTGTGTGCATATGCATGTATAGTGCACCGTGTTGGAGTTTAGAAAGCATGATGTTTGAAAGCGGGCCACAGCTACCACATCACGATCACGCAAGGTCACATACAGCAGTTGTGGAAGATGAAACATCAGATCACCTGGGCCATTAAATAAAAGGTCTTTAACGGTCAAACTCCAGACTGATCTTTTTCTTTCCTTTTTTAACCCTAACAGGCATGAAACAAGGCAATTGGACTTCCTTTTTCTGTTGTTTTCCCTTTCATACTCACTTTGAAGAGACTGGTGTGGAGTTTATAAGCTGTTGAGATCATGTCTAAAATCACTGACTTTCCCGTCACCTTTGTGGGCCGTCAGTGTCTTTGGTCTGCCGTTGTTTACTTGGTTTCGGTCACATCAATCCTTGGGTAGGACCGACAAGGCTGCATTCTGGGTGTTTGATGGGTGAAATCAAAGTGGCCCTCCTCGATTCACTGTTGGTTGATTAAAATGTGTCGTAGTTGTCTTCTTTTAAAATCAACTACAACAGTAAACTTCACGTACAATCTCATGTCGTAGCACTAGCAGTGTAGCTGTAGTTTGATCAGCCGACACCATGAAACCTTGAAAATTCTCCAATTCATTATAGCCACCACACTTCCACTGTGACGCAAGAAACCCACACCCAACACGCGAGTGAAGGGAAAATGCGTTTAATCGATGGCTGTGCTGAAGTGAAGATGGCCGTGAAAAAGTTGCTGGACTACATCGTATGCTATACTTCAGATAATATAGTACATGTAAGCGTTGTACATACTCAGTAAAACCCAACCTGTCCAGGGTGGACCCCTGCCTCTCACCTGTAATCAGCTGGGATAGGCTCCAGCAGACCCCCGTGACCATGCACAAAATAAAGCGGGTATAGAAAATAGTTGGATGGATGAATATTCAGTAAAGAAAGAAAAAAAATAAAATATTACAACTGTCCCAAACAAAGCTCTGAATATTCATTGTGATCTTGAAATCTCAAATTAAACTCTATATTGCCCTGAAATGTTGGCAAAGTTTTGTTTTTAAATAGTCACTTATTTAAAAAATCATAAAAGACAAGAATATGCACAGCCTGACAAGACCTTCACTGTGTCGCATTTTAAAAAGCAGGAATCAAACTCAACAACCAATTACAGAAAATCTTTGCAGACATGAATAAATCTGCCAGATCTGTCACTGTTAAATTTGACAATGCGTCATGCTATAACAGATTCTGAGTATACGCGCAGCGCATCCCCTCCCACCCCCCCACTCAGTCACTGTCGTCAGCTGCAGCTCTGGGCTTCAAAGTCACGTCAGTGAGACAAACGCCACTCTGCCTCTGTAACTGACAGGCGTCATCTTTTCCCATTTGAGCGTGACGTTTTTGACCAACCATTTTCTTAAAGTGACAAACAAAACTGCAGCGTCTATTTGGAGGCTTGAAAACTCATGTGTGCGTCTTTGTGCTCCTCGCATTATCTTCTCTCCAGCTTACTCTGGAGGCATACAGTGACTACTGATGAATCCCTGCGGCGTCGGTGCGGCCGACTCCAAAGCCCACAATTTAGATGTAGTAACGCGTTAGTCTGCCAGCTTGCGTCCACGGGTGATATTATCAGAGCAGCGGTCGCCGAGTTTGAATTTTCTCATGTTGTTAACTGCAGGCTCACAGAAGAAATGCAAACAGTGTTAACAGGACTGGGCAGATAGCTGTTCTGATTACATCTGCTTACGCATGGCCCCAAAATAGCAAATAAAACGCCTGCTAAAATCAGCACTTCAAAACGACATTCTGGTGTGAATACATCATCAAAACAATATTTAAAATTAAATAAAATAGATGAGCAATGTTTGATTTTACTGATCACAGCTTTCTGCTGAGCTGATAATGTTGTGAATATATAAACATAAATGTTTAGTGTGATTTCTCTTCATCATTTACATACGGGAGGTGTTTTTCAACTTAATCACAAATGCAGAGGTAGTTTTGAAAAAAAAAAGAAGAAAAAAACACTTTAAAAAAGCAATAATACATTTTTTGGTAGCAGACGAGACACTGGACTAGATTACATAATTAACTGCACGAAGGCAGCAGTGTTGTGTGATAAACCAAGTAAATCCCACTAAGTTCGCTTTCTGGTCCGGTCACAAACTGGGATGAGCTCTGGATTTGGAGAGATTGCAATTTCTTGATTCTTTTTAGTTTTTCAGCCATTATTTTGAAGCTGTGCCCTGTTGTATGAATCACTCTGATCCGACCTTCAGATGTCCTCACATTTTACTAAAATCTATAAAGAAAAATTCATTTTCAACTCATTTTCAACAGCAGTAACGTCCAGTAATGTCCTGCAGCGGCAAAACAAGGCCAGATCATCATCTAGGGGGTGGACTTGCTTCGATATTCCCTAAAACCGCCAACTGATTCATTCTACATTCTGAATAATCGTTGACACTACAGACTTGTGGACTCCAAATTGTTTGGATTATAATTGACTCGCCCCTCCAGACTGATGGGCAGCAAAATTCCATCTCAAAAATCACTTCTGATGCCTTCACTACTTTACAAAAACCTAAATGCTCCAGATTTGTCAGGTTTCATCAACTCAGGTGCATTTGCTACTTGTCCTTTCATTTCCTATGGAAACAAGAAAATACTCTTCACTGAATTTTGTTAAATAATAATTATACATTGCAATAAAGATGCATTTCCAATTGCAGGGAGCGGGGTGAAGCCTAGGAGGCTTGAACTGTAAACGGGGTGGAGTGATTCTCAGGTGTCTATGTCTTATGTCGTCAGTATGAATGGAGGGATGTTGGACCATTTCCCCCTCCGCCTGGGGGCTCCGACGGCGCCGGGGGCGCCCGTGGAGGTACGGTGGGGCCCATATGCCTTAGGTTTTTACCGGCATGGAATCAACCATTAATATGTGTGCAGACAAGGTAAAAAAAAAATAAAAAATATGACTAAGATCTTCCAAGTATAAGCCCAGCATATGAGCAACAAAACCGTACAAAACAGTAATGTCATAGCTGAAACAAGAATATATTCTATTGCAATTGATAACATTTATTATAATTTTCAGAGAATATAAAAAAAAAGGAAAAGAAATGTGGTCAGACTACCAAGTTCCCATTTCTCAGAGTGTCACAACTGGATTTCGTATTAAATACCCAACATGGTCAAAGCGGCTTGGTAATCATGATGGACAAAACGTCTTAGCTGACTAATGCAAATCTGTCTTGACAGAGAGAATATTTATCACAGGAGGAATGTATGTGTGTGTGTGTGGGGGGGATACATGGCTGAAAATGTCTCACATCTGTCCTGCTGAAGTGTCCTCATCTCATGACCTTCCTGTGGTGGTTGTCAGATTAATCTCTAAGAGGATCAATGGAGAATCACAATAAAAACAAATCTCACGATTCCAGGAAACGCAGTGATGTTAAGGATTCTCTCAGGTTGTCAAGCTGTAAAATGTAAATCGAATCAATGCATGAGCTGGAGGACTTATCCACTGCAGGAAAATTACGTTACAGGGGAATCATGTAATCATTCACACAGCAGGGCACAATAACCAAAATGATTAATTTCAAGCACAGGGAGACATGTATTTAAGATCCAAAGAGGCAGAAATGCACTAGTGCCCCCAAGTGTTCGGTTTAGATATCATGCAACTGAGGCAATGCGTGTCAGATTTTCACATGAGAGCAGCAACATATTTGGATTTTAAGAAATAAAGATCTAAATTATATCGTAGGAGAGTCAGGTTTTTTTGGCGAACCAGCTTACTGTGATATCATGAGCCGGCAGAGGGAAAGCACACCTGATTCAGTTCATGTTACAGCATCTTTTTCTGGCTCAGCCCTCTCACACATAACAGTTTTGAGGGTCAGTCAGCTGAAACCTCGTCTCAGTTCTCCCGAGAGCACCCTCACACATCTGCTTGCACACACAAACACAAGCCTCACATGCCCTTTATTGCATTAACCTTTTCTAAAACAGATAGCGAGCACGTACACAGGATGACTCATAGCTTAACATCATTGGATTAGTCTCTGCTTTTGATTGCATCTCACTCCTGAGACAATAAGATCACGGCTGCACTCTGGAGTATCTGTCAGAGTGACCAGAGGAAAACAGCACAAATGCTCTGAAATTCGTCTTTGTCCTTGTGACACGATCTGCTTTGAGATGGAGGCACTCGGACAGCTACAACAAACAGGCTTCATTTCATTTTTTTTTTTTTTATACAGCAAATGTTGCATTTCAATGCATTTCAAATTTAACATAAATATACAGCTAATTAATCTGTCCATCTTTGAGAAGCAGCTGATGTAGCGTGAGTTGTAATCATATTAAAAAGCTCATTGTTAAATTAAATCAGTGCAGTGAGGACTTTTATCACCTGACAGATGACAGAAATTTACAAAACATGGATATTTTTCATTAAACTACAGGTCAACAAAAATACATCAAATTAGAAGTAAAGTGTGTAAAAACAGATATTTAGTGTACTGTATATAATCTCAGACAACGGTGCAACTGCCACTCGGACTAATTGAAAAACTTTTAAACAATTACTATTTAGTTGTTTGTTGATGTTTTTTTTTTTTAAAGTCCAACTTAAAAGATAAATAAGGCAACTGCAGCGCATACTTATCAACTTGGTATTGATTGAGTAAGCCTGGCCGGCCATCCTGATTATTCCTCTCCTGGATTCTAGGTTCTATTGAAATGTCTGTGACTTGCTTTGTTAAAAAATATGTCATAGATGCAGGACAGAAGAACCCTTCTCAAACGTTCCCACTCCTTTCAAAGCAGATGCTTACAGGCGGTGGAGGTTTCATCTCTGCGTTTCTTTTTGAAATTGGCGCTAAAGCTTTGTGCTAACAACATCTGAGGTTCACCAAACGCATGATGTGAGGTGGAGATAAAGACATGATGTCTGCGAAACCTGCAAATCTGAACAGGTCATGAATGAGATGTTTTTCACACCTAAGGTGCCCAAAACAAAAAGGACAAGGTTGTGTTATCAGATTTTTTAAAAAGGTTAGGATTTCAAAAAACACCCAGTTTTTATTTAATCAATAAATGATTTAATTGTCCACAGGAGCACGAGTGTTCATGTATGGTTGTCAATGGTTATGACTGGTAACCTGTCCAGAACAGATGCACAAAGTCAGGACATGATATTATATTTAAAACTTGCCACAACGACTTGTGATATTCAATATAAACCAACACTTTAACCCCCAGCAGTAAAAGGCTTTTGCAGACACTAAAAACATTAAATATTTTGATTGCAACATGGTTTTATACCAGGAAGGGTTTTCTAAAACCCCTCCTTGAACCGCCACCTTATTGTGGTGGAGGGGTTTGTGTATCCCGAATGATCCTACTAACTATATTAACTACTATACTTTTTTAAAAAAGGGGGCCGGAGAGTGTGTTCCAACTATAGGGGGATCACACTTCTCAGCCTCTCCGGGAAAGTCTACGCCAGAGTACTGGAGAGGAGATTACGGCCGATAGTTGAACGTCGGATTCAGGAGGAACAATGCGGTTTTCGTCCCGGTCGCGGAACACTGGACCAGCTTTACACCCTCCGCAGGGTGCTCGAGGGTTCATGGGAATTTGCCCAACCAGTCTACATGTGTTTTGTGGATCTGGAGAAGGCAGAATGGCCTCGTGCCATTCTGTGGCTCAGTGAGTATGGGGTCCGAGTCCCCTATTAGGGGCTGTCCAGTCTCTATATGATCGGAACAGGAGTTTGGTTCGTATTGCCGGCAGTAAGTCCAACTTGTTCCCGGTGCATGTTGGACTCCGGCAGGGCTGCCCTTTGTCACCTGTTCTGTTCATAATTTTTATGGACGGGATTTGTAGGCGCAGCCAGGGGCCGGAGGGGATCCGGTTTGGGAACCACAAGATTTCATCTCTGCTTTTTGCGGATGACGTTGTCCTGTTGGCTTCATCGGACCGGGACCTTCAGCATGTGCTGGGGCGGTTTGAGGCCGAGTGCGACGCGGCAGGGATGAGAATCAGCACCTCCAAGACCGAGGCCATGGTTCTCCACCGGGAAAGGGTGGCATGCCTTCTCCGGGTGGGTGGAGAAGTCCTGCCTCAGGTGGAGGAGTTCAAGTATCTCGGGCTCTTGTTCACGAGTGAGGGAACGATGGAGTGGGAGATTGACAGACGGATCGGTGCAGCGTCCGCAGTTATGCGGTCGGTGTACCGGACCATCGTGGTGAAGAAGGAGCTGAGTCATATATATCATCTCCTCCATGTTCTACATTTTTAGTGTCGTCTTCTTCGTTTAGATCACACAATCAAATACATCACAGCAGCTAGCTCCAACCCCGCCTACTTCTGCTCCAGGTGCTGAATTGTTATGGAAAAAGGAATTAAGCCGAGTCGAGCCAAGCTGAGTACAGCAGAGTAGGTACAAGTGCAAAAGTGCCATTAGAGATAGGGTGAGAAGCTCAGTCACCCGGGAGGAGCTCGGAGTCGAGCCGCTGCTCCTCCACATTGAGAGGAGTCAGCTGAGGTGGCTTGGGCATCTGTACCAGATGCCTCCTGGACGCCTCCCTAGGGAGGTGTTCCAGGCATGTCCCACCGGGAGGAGACACCGGGGAAGACCCAGGACACGCTGGAGAGACTATGTCTCTCGGCTGGCCTGGGAACGCCTCTGACTCCCCTCAGAAGAGCTGGAGGAAGAGTCTGCGGTGAAGGACGCCTGGGCATCTCTGTTGAGACTGCTGCCCCCGCGACCCGGGAACGGATAAGCGGTGGAAAATGGATGGATGGATGATTTTATAAAAAAATTCAATAAAAAACACAGGCTGCATGCTGCAGCAACAGCAGTGCAAATTGAACATTAACACAGTTAGTGAATATAGGGCACAAATTTAAATTAATTGCAACATTGTTTTGTCCTTCCAATATTGATATTGCACATGTCGATATTGCTATGATGATAAATGTTCGATCACTTGTCCAGCTCTGACCAAGACAGAGATCTTTAAATACATCATAGAACTTGTGTACGCTGGAGGATTGTTTCACTCACCATGCTGGAGGTGAGGGAGGGATCTGACTTCCCGAGGTTCAGGGAACGCATGCGAAGCAGGTTGGAGGTCTCCGAGGACAGTTGTGGTGTCGTCTGCATCTGCTGCAGGGCGGTGGGCAGCAGGAGGTACTTTCCTGCACAGCAACCAGAGAACAATTGAAAAGTCATTTACCTGGGTTTTCCCTTCAAAACTTTTCAGATTACTTCACTTTCTTTTTCCCAGGGAAAATTGTTTCCTGAGAAAACTACAAAAAAATATTCCACTATTACAGAAAATGATTTCAAACACAGAACTTTGTGACGAAAAAACTAATTTCTTCATTAATCCCGTCACAGACGGGTGATGAAAGGAAAAAAAAAAGAGACACGCATTGACCGATATAAGAAAAGGGATTATTACTTTCTAAGATTTAGTATAAGTAGTATAAAAATGTAGGTAGTATAAAAATGCAGGTTATTTATAAATCCAGCTGATTTTTGATGTCAACAACTGACTAAATGTAGAAACTGCATTTCTTATGTCCCTAAAACCTGTTCATTTTTTTTTTCTTTTAATTAGATACGTTTAGAACCGTAGCATTTGTTTTTACTGTTTCACATGTAGTTGAGTATTTCTGTATTAAATTATCATCAGTCCATCATGGACCCCAGGAAGAATAGCTGCAGTTTTGCTGCAGCTAATGGGGATCCAAATAAAACTATAAACTATAAACTATAAATGGCACCAAGGTCATGGGGAGGAAGCGAAGGTGAAAGACCTCTAACTCAGAGTCGTCTGCTCCTACTAAGTACAATAAGCCAAAGCTTCTGAACCTGTGTGGCCATGAGGAAATCGAGAGGTTAAATCAGTCCGAGGATGGGGGTGTGGGGGGCGTGGAGGAAGCCCATTAAGAGATCATGAACGACCTTATTATGTAACAGCGCCTAGTTTTCATAATAAGAGTTCTGGGTCAAAGTCATAGCTGCTTTCATCCTTGGCACTAGGGGGCAGCAAATGATGCTTCTGTTCATCTAAACTCTCCTCATCCTAATCATCATCCAAAGATTTAAAAAAAATGTTCAAACAACTCAAAATTAAGTCTTAATAAATGAGCAAAAAAAGCAAGTTTGATCACTTTTATACAACTACATATTTCACTCTTCTAAGTATCCAAGAAAAAAAAGAAAAAGATGAAGAGCAACTGAATTCATCGTGCTGTCAAAGAGAAAGAATACAAAAATTGGTCTGCACTGCAGACAGAGCCAGGGTATCTCAAGTTACTTTGGCCTGAAGCAGGTTAGGTATCTCCTTCTAATCACACAGTAATGCTCCAGAGGTTACGATTCTTAATTCACCATCTATGCAGGAACCATCTTTATACGCCGAATAAATAAATAAACTAAGAGCCAGTAAGAGCACGCTCCCAATTACAATCAAGGAAAATCTAAAAATGTGGCTTTTCATGACAAGTCAAACGAGTTAAAAGATGCACAGAAAAGACAACCACAAGTCATCCAAACACCACATCCATGTGAAGATGACTGTCCAGGACAGGACCGTGCACAAGGCAATGACTGCCGTGAAGGAAGTTAGGAACCAGACAGGAATTTAATTTCATGAGGGTATGGATAAGTATCCAGATTGATAAGTCCCATTAATGAAATCCTACAGACACCCATGCCGACCAATGATGATTACTGTAATCCAGGATAAACTACAAACGCGAGTGTGCAAAGGGATTAAAGTACTTTTTATTTAGTATTTATTTCCATGAATGGAAAGTAGTGTCCTGGATTGAACAAAGAACAAAGCAGAACTTTCCTTTAATATAACCAAAAGTCAACTTATTTTTCTTTATCTACTGCAGATACAGATATATAGCGTGTATAAAAAATGTAATCAGTTTTTTTTCCATGTATCTATTTTTTTAAGGCTGAAAACATTTTTCTTTTTAAAAAAAATGTAACCCACATGGTTACCAAACCCATTTATGTCATTTAAAAGAGGTACTGTTCTCCACCACCAGTTGGCGCAGCGGTCCTGCATTCATGATCACGACCAGTAGCACTTGCTTTCCTGAGACTCACCCAAGACGTTGACTGTGAGTGCTGTTCGTCAAGTGAGCTGACAAACCTGGGTATGAAACGTGATGTAAACTTCATAAATTAATGATTAATCCCCGGCGTGGAGTAGTGATAAATCTCTTGTTTATTAGGAGAGAGCTTTGTGACTTGTGTGAGAGAGAGGGGAGCTGCTTCAACCGTGTAAGACTCTGTTGGACTCTGGTAAGAGCTAGAGATGGTCCTGGAGGGCCGCTTTTGTGGGGGCGGGTGCGCCTGCCCACGTCGGCGGCCGGGGCGGCTCTGTCTCTCCGGGCAGGCTGGCCCCTCACTGGGTTGTTGGCCTGGGTGGTGAGGGGATCGCCTGGGTCCTGGTCCGCCGCCGGGGGTTCCCTGGCTGCCTCTTCCCGTGATACACTTCAGGTGGAGCTTTGATAGGACTATTACACACACACACACACACACACACACACACACACACACACACACACACACACACACACACACACACACACACACACACACACACACACACACACGCGCACAGCCACACACGCGCACACGCTGCCACACAGCCACAGCCACAGCCACACACACACACACACACGTTCACCTGCATGCTTGCTCTGTAGTTTTTGGGGTTAGTTAATCGTGGTAGCTTAGCTCAGATTGTGATTGGATCTCGAGACTTGGGATGGTTGCTGCTCGTGTTTTGGCGGGTTCTGTGCCGTTTGTGTATGTTCTGTTTTTTTTTGTATTTTTTTTTTGCAGATTTCCAGTGCTCGACGTGCACCTCCATGTGTGTTCTCGCGTCCTCAGTGCTTTAAGTGGGCCGGTACGGAGCGGTACGCAGTACCGGCACTTCTAAATTTTACCCATCAGCGTACCGGAAATTATTTACTGTGTGCGGCGCGTACCGGTACTGTTCTTCCCAGATTCCCCATCAGTCAGTAACTCCCCCCGATCTCCCCAAAGTCCATGCTCGTCGCCACCATATATTTTGGGGGGGACGCGTCCCCCCCCACTCTTGAAAAAAAGTCGTTCGGACCCCCCCACATTTGCTAGTCCAGCGTGTTTTCATTGCTTCACAATCAAATCCGTTCCACTTTATGAGTAGGAGATTACCCATATCTACAGAAATCCACTCCGCGTTTTACTTCGGTTTTTTAACACGGCAGCAGCAACAGCACCATTCAAAACATTCAATCAGTCTGAGGCAAGCCGGTGTGGAGATGCCGAGATGGACATAAGAAATTAAGTAAGTTACCAAGTTTTACCTTGAGTGGCCAAACAGCAAAATTGCGTTGTTCCATGGTCAAACACAGCCAGCTTATATATATATCGACGCAGAGCCTACGGCGTAGGGTGCGGCGTACGATGCGCGTCGCCGCATAACCTACGCCGTAGGCTCTGCGTTGGTGTAACGCGGAACCATAAATCAGCTCCGGAGCCGGCAGGCTGCCGCAGGCAGACAGAAATCAGCCTTTATTCTGGAGAGGTTGCAAAAAACGTGCAAAAAAGTGATTATGTACATTCACTGAGTGAATATTATGAAAGTAAAATATATATTTCTCGCTGTATGACGACTAAAAGCATTCTGGGATTTTATTTTGTCCCTAGAAAACTAGTTTTTTCTTTTTAAATCAGAGGGTGTTGTGTAAAATTCCCACTGTGACGTACTGGGAGCCTTCACAGGTGTTGAACACTGGCCTGCTTCTTGTTACACCTCACATCCTTGATAAATACTGTAGTAGGCCTGTATGGTTCATCTGGAAACAACAGGATTGAATACAATGATGTTGTTGTTAAGAAATCTTGTAAGCCATTCTTTTACTTTTTGTTGAATATAAGAAAATAGGGATAAGTAGTCAACTAATATAAAATAACATGACGCCGTGGGTTGGTTTTCCTCCCAACCTCCCCAATTTTTTCAGTCACCAGCCGCCACTGATATATAAAGTGTTAATAACTGGAAAGGTGGAGGATGTGGATGTGGTCAGTTCGTACCCAGAACTAAACCACCATTCGTTGGAGGTTCAGCTGGCCATGTTCAAACTTCAGTATCCTGCAGCACAGTCAGTGAAGTGGTGGATACATTGAGAGCTATGCTGCCAGAGGTTCCAGGTCTGTTCACTCAAGTAGAAGTGTTGGTCAGGCTTCTTCTTGTTGTGCCATGCTCCTCAGCAGAGGCTGAGAGAAGTTTTAGTGCCTTAAGAAGGCTCAAGACCTTGCTGTCAATGACTCAAAAGCGCTTGAACAATGTGGCTGTTTGCCACATCCACCAAGAGCATCTTGACAAACTTGACTTAGAGGAGATTTGCCAGTCATTTGTGTCTGCAAATGACAAAAGAGGTCACACTTTTGGAGCCTTTGTATGATGGTTCTGTTCTATTTGTAGAAATCCTGCTGTAAGCATGTACAGATAAAAGAGGAGATGGGTGAAGATATGGAACATTTAACAGGTTGTATTGAGTATTGAGTTATAGTTGTATTGAGTTATAGTTGTATGTTCTGCAGGTCACTGAATAGTTTGTATTTCCTCATTACTTTTTTTCTAGAGATTTTTTGTTGCATGACATTAATAATCATTCAATAAAGTGCCTAAAAAGTGCCAAAAAAGTTGTCAGTGTCAGTCCTCTATGAATTAAACCAAAACATAATAGTAGTCAATAATTGCAGACCATGCCAGCTCCAAGGAAAAACAAAGAGAGAGGGAGATTATTTTGGGTGTAAAATGCACCAGAATGCGGGAAATTGAATCTACTATTTTCAAAATTTTCTGGGGGAGGACCCCCAGACCCCCCCCCATATATATATATATATATATATATATATATATATATATATATATACATATATATACTAGTATATATATATATACACACAAATTTACATAGTCCCATATTTGTATGACTGGAGGGGGAGAGTACCGGCACTTATTTTTTCCCACTTAAAGCACTGCGCGTCCTGGATTAGCAGCGGATGTCACACACCCCCCCCTTCCCAAAAAAAAAACCTAAAAAAAACTGGGTTTGTATGTGTATATATATATGTATGCGTATGTATGTATATATATATTAATGAGATAAATATAGCAACAATGCACATATATATGCCTAATAGGTTCTTACCAGCATGGTATTAACCATTAATATGTGTGCAGACAAGTCAAAAAAAAAAAAAGAGCTAGAGATGCACTGATTGATCGGCAATCGATCGCGATTGACCGATAGTGCCCCTATCGGTTTTGAGTTTATTGTGTACATAATGTGACTTATTCATTAAGGTCATTTAAATACTTAGTTGATTGAAAGGAGGGAATTGATAAAGTTCATTTACAGTTAAAAAGATAAATACTGTCTTTAAAAAGCTGTTTAAAAATATGAATACTGCTTATAGAAATAAATAAGTCTGTTTATGTTAAATACAAGTTTATGATGAATAATTGTGTTTTTAGTACTGTAAATGTAAAAAGTACTCATTTACAATGAGTGGAACAATGTATTGCATCTGGATATGCAAAGAATCAGAGTAGTAAAAGCGTTTTGCTAGATCAGGGATTGATCGGTATTCTCAACCTTCGGCGGTTCAGTGGCGAGCAAGGTGATTGTCAACGGCAAGGAGATTGGGATCCACTCCGAGAAAAAAAATACATCTACTAATTTCTCGACCTTTCACTTTGACACGGATAAGAAAGTTCACCATAAAACTTACCCGGGTAGTAGAACAGACATAAAACATAGGGTGAACCCCCATCTCCTGTAATAGGAGAAATGACTTTTTTCTTTTGAACTTTATAATTTTGTTTTATTTTATTGAAAAGAGCTCTATTTTTTTCTTTCTAATTCCCTGAGCAAGATAACAATTGTTTGTGAGACAATAAATGATCATTTTTCAACTTCCAGCTTTTCAAACCTAGGGGAATGTGGGGTTCTTTCATCTATTGAGGTTAAAGGTGCTACAAAAACAAAGCACATTTCTACCCCCACATTTTCCTCACAGTGTCACAGGAATGACTGCAGTAAAAACCAGGAGAAGAGAAACACGATGAGAAGGAAAAAGTGAAGTCTTTCCTTCCTCACCAGCAAATGTTCATCCTGTCCAGAGCGCATCGCATCCCGGCAAAAAGGAAATGGTTGCAAACTCATCAACACTTTCAGAGAACGGGACGGGAGTGGCACGGTACGGTTGTGTTTACCTTTAGTGCCAGGTCAGTTCCTAAGTTTCAGCCGATGAAATCCTGTTTCAAACACATCTTTCCAACATGACTCAATATGTCAAATATGAGAGTTTAAATAGTTCCAACATTCAGTTATATATTTAGCTTAGCTCCGGAGCACCGGAGCTGCTGCCGGAGCTGCTCACGGACCGGACCGTCGAGGAGCCCCGGGCCCGGAGCTCCAAACCCGGAGGCTCCGGGGGAGCTCCGGGCTCAGAGCGAGGCCGGTTTTAGGGGGGGGCAGGGGTGGGCTGTGCCCCCCCAAACGTGTGTCCTGCCCACCTAATCAAAGGTTATGGGGATCCTTTATTTTTTTATAATTTTATTTTTTTATATATATAAAAAAATATCACAAAATATCTGTACCGTTTCTGATTGGGTGGGCACTGCGCATCATATTTAGACACAAGTTACTGAATGCATACCGCAAAAGTTGTGTCTCGGCGGAGGGACCCGACGTCCCAGCAAAATGAGACAACAGAGAAGTTCAGAACAGCAGACAGAGCACACACTGAAGGCTGATTTATGGTTCTGCGATTTAACGCAGAACCATAATTCAGGCTTGAGGGAGAATGAGCCACGTTGAAAACCCCCTACACATAACCACGCCTCCAGCAACAGATCCACGAACCAGGAGTTCTACATGCTCACAGAAACACAGAAAAGGAGAAAATACGTTTTTTTGACTAAAAGAAAATAAAGTTTATAATCACTGCCACGGTGCTCCAGTCTGGCCACTCTGCTAGTATCAAGAAAGAGAGCGACATCGCCGATTCGCCGACATGCATCGTTTCTTTAAGCCTATAAGCAAAAGCCTCCGAGACGCCTCTCTCCATCCCGGCGAGGGCGGAGAGCGCCGGTGCGGGTGGCAGTGGCTGCGGTGCTGTGCAGGCTCTGGAGCCGCCAGCCTGCCGGCTAAATGCAGCCTCAACAGGGCACAAGCCAGTGTCCTATTAGTGCCGGTCCCAAGCCCGGGTAAATGCAGAGTGTAGTGTCAGGAAGGGCAATTGGGTTATGATACTGTTGGTCAAAGAAGGAGAAGATAGATGAACTGATATGATTATAGCATAGTTTTCTATGCATTTCGGGGGTTTGAACCCCCAAAATGTTTTTGCCGCAGGCGGCGTCGCCCACCCTACATTTCAGTCTGCCCACCTTAGTGGGCCTCACTAAATCCGGCCCTGGCTCGGAGCCCCAAGCCCGGAGTTCCGGACTCGACACATTCAGAAGACGCACAGTCCTTCCTTGAGCCAGCAATGTTATTTATATATTTTAACAATAAAGTTGCCATTTGTGAAAATTCAGTGTTGTGATTTCTTTACAGTTAACATGATTAATTTGTCTTGTAACATAAATGAAATGAGGAATCCTAGTAAATAACTGTGGTGTACCTGTTTAGAATTAAATTAAATCTTCCTGTGTGAAGACGAGGTGACTAAAGGCTGATTTATGGTTCTGCGTTACACCAACGCAGAGCCTACGGCGTAGGTACGTGTCGATTTAACGCAGAACCGTGGACACGCTTTGCTACGTAGCCGCTGCTCTTCTCCCCGGAGCGACGCTTTGTCTCCTCCCCTGCTACACGTCATTCAAGCAGCCAATCAGCACAGAGCCTCATTATCATAGCCAGAATGAAGCACAGAAAAAGGCTTTAGAAGCGGTAAAACTAGAGACATAGTCCACAGGCTGAATTTCTGATTTATGTAGAAAAAACAAGCTTTAAGTTGTTTTTAAGACTTCCAAGGCCTTTTTAAAATATACATTAAATGCCATAATATGTCCCCTTTAAAATGGCTGTAATTTCTTAACAATAACGCTATATTTTTTGGAGGTTTCGAACAATGTAGTAAAGCTTTTACCTTTTTGGAACAACGATGTGAGAGCAGTACTCGACCACACCTTTGGATGCATGACTGAGCTTTCCCAACTATCACTAAACGTTAAAACTTGTCGAGACAAGTCCTTCTATAGCGGGCGCATCTTGCACACACCAAACAAGCTTTAAAAGTACGATCCAGGAAGAGCCGGGTTAGTTTATCCGTCTTGTCTTTATGCAGAGCGATTACTACTAGGGTTTCTGCATTTATTCGGGGCTGGCACCTCTTTCATTTACTGGAAAGGTCAACATTTTAAATCAGCGAGGTGGCCTCCTCCACATACACCTCACATGCAGAAAAATATGCTGCTCAGAACCATAAAGCAGACAGTTGGTCTGAGGTCCTCCAATTTACTGGATGGAAGCAAACAAGACCAGCAGGCACAACATTAAGAGCTGTTTCTCTTTATTGGAAACAGGGTGGGAATTTATTTATACTTACGAGAGAGACACCTCCCGTGTTCGATGCCGGGGATGATTCAAACATCTCATAAATCTGTCATGAATAGATTATTTATCAAACAGCATATTTCTCTATGGTCCTCTTTAATATTCATGTCCACAATAAACAAATAACATCCTTTCGGAAGTAATTTACATCATTGTAATAAACTGAATGGATGTTGGACGACGCCCATGTGTCTAGTGAAGGAACTGATGTGCAGGTAAAACATCCAAATGGCTTTATATAGTTGTAAAGTGTAATGATTACTACAAATAAATACGCAGCACTCAAGGATGATCTTGAAGCAGCTTCACTTTTGGTAACTAATTGGGAATCTTTTGTATTTGAGATGGTCACCTGAAGAGCCTAGAAAGTCCAAGGGTTCACTTTTCCTGCTGAATAACTGCATTGGGGTTTGGTGAACTCACTTCTAGTTGTCTTAAATGTTAACACAGACAAGACCACACTGGCACGGACATTGCTTAGGTCATTTTGTCAGGAAATCTTGCATTTCCAGTATCAGTGACTGGTCAAGTGTGTTATTTATATAATAAAGCAAAAATAGCTCCCTTTCTGAAATAACTAAATGTAAAAATACTTTTGATTTGTGTGAGATGACACTTCAGACCTCCGAAGGGGTATTTCTTTCCATTAAGATGCCAGAATAAGTTTAAAAGTGATATACTGTGGGATTGTGGTACTAAGAAACCATTTCTCTGCCTCTGGGCCCAACCAGGACGAATCCGTCTGACACATGTGGGAAGCTGTCAACGTAATGTGTGACGATGGCTTATGTTCAAGGAGATGAGAATGAAAAAAGGATTAAAGGAAGAATTTGAACGTTTGATTATCTGCATTACGTTTTATTAAGGTTCGAATGATATCAATGCTTCTCCTGTGTGGTTTTCAAACAAGATTGGGTCATACAATTATCTTTTGTGTGCCTAGACTGTGTCATAAGTGATTGAGAAATAAAGAACACATTAACCAATCATAAAAAAATTAAAAAAGGCCACAACTCTGGACAAACAAATGCTGATGTGTTTTACCTGTGAGACCACCTCCCAGGCTCCGTCTGCGAACATGTTTTCCATCCTCACTGAGATGTCGTTTCAGTTTGAGAGCCAGACTTAACCCATGAGTCAGCAGCTCGGGGTCACTGGACTTCCTGAGGGATGTGGGAGGCGGGTAGAGGATGTCGTCTAACTGCAGAAAGACAAGGGGAAAGGTAAGACTGAGGAAAAATAAAGCACATTAAAAAAGCTATAAGATATAAAGTTATGCAAATCCAGAAGAGAAATATAAAAATGGTCTGTTTTGACTGATCCAATCAGAAGTCTTAAAGCCACTCCAGCAGTACCTCATCGGACCACTTGGGTGGCAAATAGAGTTGCTGCATTGACAGAAGAGTCACTGACGATACTTTGCATGTCCTGTAATTCCACTTCCCCCACTAGGTGCACTTCATCACATCGTTCACCAGGGGATGACACAATCTTGATATGCAGCTGGTATTGTTACTGGGGGCTTTACGACTAAAGACCTCATTCAGTCTACCGAAGACGCTGAAGGAACAATTTGAAAATGAAACAACTCTACGTCTATTATTAGACAGTAAGATGTGTCTCATTACAGATATGACAACATGAACTGAAGAAGTTTTGAGTCATTAGGAATTATATATTTTCAGAAAATGGCAATTAAAAACACTCAGGAGGCACCATTTAGCTCAGCACGATAAGCAGGAGATACAGATGTTTCAGTCCTCCTGCACACAGTCCAGGTTCAAGTCCCTGTCTGTGGACCTTTGCTCCATGTCTTATGTACCATGTTAGGTAAAATTATATAAGCAATACATTTATGTATATTTAGAGGAGTGGTGTTTGGATTGGCGACTGGTGTAGCCAATGGCAACCTGTTATTTTTGCTACTTAGGACTGTAACAACTTCTTATCTGTGAATAAAGACACAACAAATTAAGTAATTCATTTTCCTTTGGTTTAATAAAGTGTTTTTGAAGTTTAGAAGTAAGCATAATTATTTTTTGTTTACATTTGAAAAAGGAGGTCCCATTGTAAATGTTCACCGTTAGATCCAGAGCTCCTCCGGCGTGGATCAGAGGAAGGATCTGGGAGTCACGGTGGACCATTTCAGGACTCTTCCAAGTGGAATCCACAAACCAAACTGGAATGCCAGTGGGATCCAACTCCATGAGCTTCAGGATGAGCAAGCATGGGTCTCAGTGAACGACATTTTTGAGTCTTGTTAGAGGTTTAACATAATTTATCTCAATGCGTTTCAATTTCTGCCTGTGCTGACATTAATTGCCGTTTTGCTGCAAAAACACAGTCTAATTCAGAACTACTTTGATTCACATTGTTTGGTCGGAAGTCTTCTTCTTACCATCTAACTATAGACCAAGGTTTCCTTTAAGGAATTGGAGAAAAATCGCACATTTGGCTGAAACCAAGAATTGGTTTTTCAGAACAAAATGAAGTTGAAACCACACCAGTTTCAAGAAACATGAAACATTTTGCCAGCACAACTCACTCTCTACTACAAGAGTCTTAAAGCAGAAAAAGCTAATTGTCAGAAACATGAAGTAATATCTGCAGGAGTACAGCAGGCTGTGGATCTAATACGTGCAACGTTATGCAACACTGCACATTAGCAGCCTGCTGCTCTCTCAGGAGAACAACTTGCAATAAGCTTGGTGAACATAAAGCCCAGCGGTGAGGAAGAGGCCCTCCCGGAAAAAACAAAGATACACATGGCTGAGAGCAGTCTGTGGTAGGAAATGCCCTCTGCTTCTCTGTGGGATGTTTCATGATCCCGAAACCGAAGATGACAACAACAGACGCTTTGTAATGAGAGTCCAAGTGTAAGCTGCACAAAATACATGATACAATTATTTATGCTAAATTCAACGTCCTTGTCTACAACATATCTGTATATCATGTTTGAATACAGCTGTGCGATTCTGCAGCACAATCTGAACCAGTAAGAAGCCATGAATCACCTCTCAGTCAGGCCCCAACAAACTTAAATTAAAGTGTTAGTTATCAACGCAGGGAGCAGCATTGAAGGTCTTCATTAACTTGCACAACTTAAAAAGCAACATAAATGTTCTTTTAAGTCTGTTTTCTTTCATTTTAAAAAGGTTCAATATTCAAGGAACACTGACATGAACTGGAGAAGGTGAGGATCAAATCAGTAACTTTGATTTCCATCGAACTTCTTAGAAACTTTTGGCGCTTTTCCTACTCAGCGCGCCTCTACTCGCCACGCCCCCGTCTTGATCTTTTCCACTAGGGGCCGAGGCGGGTGGAGGCGTGCCGAGTAGATACTTTTTCTGTATCTATTCTGCCGAGGTTCTAAACGTGCCGAGTCGGCCCTGGATCTGACGTCATCACACTACAGGCCACCGATTGGTCAGGGGGCAGGGCCGTCAGACGTTTGAACCAGGAAGCGGGGAGTCAGCGAGAGAGCAGCCCGCAGCTTCCTCATTTTATTCAACAGGCAATGGCAGTGCAAAAGTCTGTTTTGTGATCCAACTCTGAGGTGCAGATGTTCATAAACCTGGAGGCTGAGGAGAGAATTAAAAAGGGATCTAGATGGGCGAAAAGGGATGACCAGATCTACCAGAAGCTCTGTCACTTCATAGCTGCTCGCGGCTCCCAGCTGATTTCTCTGCAGCGCCGACACAAACAACATTTTTTAAAAAGCGTTGCCGCTTGCAGCTTCTTTCGCTCTAATTTTTTAACTTGATATCAAACACAAGTCACAGACCAAACAACACATCTCATCTCCTCCAGGTTCTACATCTTTATTGTTGTCTTCTCCATTTAGATCACACAATCAAATACGTCACAGCAGCTTCGCTCCAATCCCGCCCACTTCTCATCTGGGTGTTTAAAAACAAACGAGGACGAGGCGAGTGGAGGCGTGCCAAGTCGAGGCGCGCTGAGTAGGTACTAGTGGAAAAGCGCCATTTTCTGGACAAAAGCAAAATTGAACCAAACTCTCAGTCTGCACACTTTTTATACATTATTAAATCAATTTTAATACAGTGCAAGTGAAACAAAATTATTTAAAAAAAAATAAAAAAAATCCATCCTGAATGGACACATCTAAAAAACAGAAAAAAACACTTATTTTAAAATTCTATTGTTTTCACTTGCTACATCTAACTGCATGCTCCTTTGTTTCCATGGCAATGGCAGATTCCAAGAAGATGGCACTGGTTACCAGCTCGTTAACAGGAAGCTTTGTTTGTTTGTTTCTGAGAGTTCCGTTTAGAGGTCGACCTTTATTTTATTGTGTGTATTTTTTGTAAAGAATCAGGGCAGCTGGCCGCTCGTTTATGATACAGATTTCTTGTTTTGGCCGACATGCTGGCCTCACTTGTTCTTTTCCTATCTGCATAATAAGACTAACTAACTAACTAACAAATCAAACATTATATTCATCTTAAATTTTTCTACAATAAAAATAAAGTGTCTCAATCTAATCAACGCCTTGCTTTGCACGTTTTAAACAAACCGATAAACATAGACACATGGATAAACTGAGTTATCTATGTGAAAAGAAACTTAAACCTTTTGTGCACCAGTAGTATTTAGAGATGCTCTTCCTGGATTATTTCCTCACTTATTCTGTCTGTTTTGATTCGATTTCAAAACAGACAGTCAATATTCAGTCAATATTTAGTTTCTAGAGTTGAAACCCTTATTTTTGCAGCTCCTGAGTTATCATATAAACAGTATAGTAGAGTATTGCAGCTGGAAACAACTGTTAAGTGGTTAAAATCTGCTGTTGACAGATCAGTCACTGTGAGCACTCAGTGTGCAAGTAGGTGGAGGACATTGCTGCTGCATGATGGGACGTTGCTTCATTCTGCAGTAAAACATGGCCTCAGTTTCCCCGTCGCTGATGGACCTGTTGTGTTAGTGGAGCTGGAGGAGGGAGCTTCAGTGGGAGGAAGATCCTGTCCTGCCTTCAGCTAGTGGAGACTCCTCCAGGTTTCTAAACACGGCAGCAGGGTTCGCAGGGTAGCTGCTTCCCAAAAGTCAAGTGTCAATGTTCGAAATGCAGCATGTCCAGCTCAAAGATCAAACTCACAGTTGAGTTGTAGAAAGTGAAGTTAGTTTATGTTGCGCTTCTTTGTTATAGTTGCAGTCGTTTCTCTTACAACATTGCTGTCTGCAGAGTCTCAGTCTTCTGCTTGTGGAATGAGGCAGCTGGTTTGTAGCAGCATTTTTAAACAGCACGCTGCATTCACATGTTTTTACGATGCGTTTACCACTTGTAGTTGGAATTCTGAGGAAACGGTCTTTGTAGGTTTAAAGCTGAGCTTTAACCTGTTTGTTTGGTGTGATGCATGTTTATATCAAATCATGCTCGGTGTGATTAAAAATCTCTTGAATGGTATCTTATCTGACTCCAGTACTGTTGCTGCTTCCAATGAAGAGTTTTCACACCTAACGGTCCAGTAGACTTGGTACAATTGGGGACTCAGCTCGACTGGCATTGCAACATTCAGCGGGGCCGAGTTTGCTTTCACAATGTCCACTGTGAAATGAACCGAACCTCTGATTGACGTGTTCCCCTCCTTGCCTGTGGTGGCACTGCACCAAGAGGTACAGGGGAGACGACAAGAGAAACAACGTGGAGGAAACCTCGCTCACCTGTTGGTTTATGCATCGCTAGTTCCCCGCTAGTTAGTTTGCAAATGTCATTGTTCTTGTGTTACTCAACAATTATGATATGTTTTCATCTAGCCATACTTCTATCAGAGCTTTTACCTCGTCATCACTCCACATCTGACCGCGAGGCATTTCACCCAGGAATCGTGCTGCAAGTGTTTGGGTTGCATTTACCCAAATTACCCTGCTTTGTAGTCCACTTCTTGCACTTGGTCCGCTTGAAGCAGCCAGAGAGCTACGTTTTTAGCGGATGAGAGTCCGCTTCTTTGACCCGAATCAGAGCCCCCCCCAAACAAACTTTCTGAGTAAACAAATTCTCGTCCGCTTAAAGCGGACCCAACAGGGCTGGTTTAAATGCACCCTGAGATTATGAAAACGTGAAGTCACTTTTACGCTGAAAGAGTCATGATGGGAAAAGCCCCAGAATGAAATTCATTTTGAACAGCAAGACCTTTTCTTTTTATGTTAAACTGAAACCAGTAGAGGAAAATGATAAACACCACATATCCACCTCATAATATTTAGTCAGAGAAGGGCTGCCGTAGATCTGTAAGATTTTCAGCTTCTATAATGACACAAATAGTATTTGAACTGTGAAATATAATTTTGCCACAGGTGCAACTGCGGAGCAATCTACTTACTTTCTAAGATGGAAGAAGCTTGTGGCTAATCCAATTCCTGCCATCTCTGATTTCCTGTCCCAGTGGTCTTCCAAAGGGTAATACAGGAGATTTATACGTTTCTTAAACCCGGGATTTGGTTGGCATGTAAAGTCATTACTGAAAACCCATCTTTTCTCAGAAATTCAGGCTTACACCAATAAAGAAAATGATTCACAAACATCAGGCTGCGCCATCAAAACAAAGACAAGCATCTAACTTTAATAAAACCATTACATCAGTTGCAGAGAGATCACAGTCTTCTCAATCCGCAATGTGGGCCAATCAAACTAAATCGGCAGTGAAAACAGGAAGTGGGTGCAGCTTATTGAAAACAGCAGTTTGTTTCCATGCATATTGAGAGAGGGAGTCAGCAGATATCTATTGATGCAAGAAATTCGGTACAGACTGGACTTTTCAGATGACGACTAAAACACCTGGACACAACTGCACCAGCTGGCCACAAGGTCAGATATAGTGAAACAAGGACAGGTGGTTATGTCATCTTAAAACAAACACATTATCACCAAACATGGTAAGCAGCTTAAACGATCCTGCATCATTCAGTCTATTTTTTAGACCTGGAAATCCCAGAAGAGGTCATGATAAATGACACCTGAACACCTCTGATCATGATGAAATGTGGTGCATGAGTTGTTTGCTTCTCATCTTTTTTCTTGCAAGGTTATTTTGATCAAAACGGTTTTGCATAACAGTACCATAAAGCTACAGAGAGGGGATGTAATGTTTCTCTTCTGAGGGCGTATTAGTTCCACAGGCCGATCAGTTCAGATTAACTATCAGTAGATGATTTAACTCAGAGAAGTAAGAAGATAAACTGAATAAAGTTTCATTTATCAGCGTTCAGGGTAAAAGTCTGGAGTCGTTTCAGCCACTCCTTTTAGATCTGTGATCTCAAACATAAAGGGGACCTATTATGACATCTAATACCTATTTTAAACAGGCCTTGAATGTCTTAAAAACAAGCTTTTGATTGTTTTTGCTAAATAAATTAGAAATTCGGCCTCTCTAAACCATGTCTTTATCTTCCCAGTCTCTAACCTCATTATATATGTGGGATTCTGAGTGGGTGGGGAGGCTATGATAATGAGGCTCTGTGCTGATTGGCTGCCTGAATGACATGATACATCGCTACGAAAAAATGGCGGAAGCTCCAGCCGGCGGAGTTAGTTGTGGACGTGGTTTCATGCATCGGAGGCCAACCTATGTAAATCGCTCCTGTCGTGACGTAACGACAGGAGCAGAATCTGAACGGCTCGTAGAATCAAATCAATCAAATCAAACTTTATTTTTAAAGCACCTTTCATACAAAAAAAAATGTAACACAAAGTGCTTTTCATAAAACATAAACATAAAATGTATTAGTGCCCCCCCCCCTCCCCCTCCCCGCACACACACAGATAGACACACGCAGACACATGGTGCAGACATGGCTAGGCACAGAGGATCCAGGTGAGGAAACGGTAACAGGGAGCCGTCCACGCCAGGAGGTCTCATAGCCCGCAGCTAGAAGGGGGGGGGGGGCCCACAGAGACCATCCCGGCCCGGACGGATAGAGAAGTCCACACCACAGCGGTGAAGCCGTGGTGCAGAACTCCAGCACCATCCAGGCCAGAACCATCCCCAGGACGACCCCCTGCAGGCCAGAGTCACTCCCAGCATGGAGGCTCTCCATGAGGAAACACTGGAGATAAAAGCTACAAGAAAACAGGATAAAATACACTAATAGAGTTTAAAAAGTATAACATAACGTAAAATCCTAAAAGTATGTCTAAAAAGCAAGACATTAAAAACTAAAGGACTAAGACAGTAAAATGTATAAAATAGACCATAAATAACGACTAAAATATTTAGATAAAACATTAAGATAAAACAATGAGAATAAATTATGATAATAAAAAAGGATAAACTAACTATAAAACAGAGTAGTAAGATCCAATAAAAATAAGGGTGAGCATAAAAAATGTAAAAGAGTTAAATGAGTCAGTTAAAAGCCTGATTAAAGAGATGAGTCTTGAGCCTCTTTTTAAAAACATCAACAGTCTCTGCGGCCCTGAGGTTCTCCGGGAGGCTGTTCCACAATCGGGGACCATAAAAACTGAATGCCGCCTCCCCGTGTGTCCTAGTTCTAACTTTTGGTATGGTTAAAAGGCCAGCACCGGAGGACCTCAGGGTCCGTGAGGGTTGATAGGGTAAAAGTAGTGCAGACAAATAAGAAGGCCCAAGACCATTAAGACACTTAAAAACTAGTAAAAGAACCTTAAAATCAACCCTGAAGCGCACAGGGAGCCAATGCAGCGATTTTAAAACAGGTGTAATGTGCTCCCGCCCTCTGGTCCTCGTCAGCACGCGTGCGGCTGAGTTCTGTAGTAATTGTAGATTGTACATGTTCTTTTTGGGAAGACCAGAGAGCAGGGCGTTACAATAATCTAAACGACAAGAGATAAAAGCATGCATTAGCACCTCCGTGCTGGCCTGAGAGAGAAACGGGCGGACTCTGGCTATGTTCTTAAGATGGTAAAAACCGATCTTTGTTATGTTTTTAATATGTGGAATAAAAGTGAGCTCAGAGTCAAAAATCACGCCCAGATTTTTAACTGATTTTGAGGGTTTAAAATCCTGTAACTTTGGTAAAAGTTTCTCTCTCTGGCCTTCAGGACCGATGAGTAAAATCTCTGTTTTGCCCTGGTTGAGCTGTAGGAAGTTTGCTGCCATCCATGACTTGATGTCTAAAATACAGTTAAAAAGGGCATCAATTGGCCCTGTGTCATCAGGAGACACGGCGATGTACAGTTGCGTATCGTCAGCATAGCTGTGGAAGCTGATGCCGTGTCTCCTGATGACGTCCCCAAGGGGCAGCATGTACAGATTAAAAAGAGTTGGACCTAAAATTGACCCTTGGGGAACCCCACACCTTATCTTATAGATTCCTGAGGAACATGTATCCATACTTACGAAGAAACTACGATCAGTGAGGTAGGACGTGAACCATTTAAGAACAGTACCAGAGAGGCCGACCAGGTGCTTCAGTCTGTTTAATAAAATGTGATGGTCTACTGTATCGAAGGCGGCGGTTAGATCCAGCAGAACCAAGACTGTGAGTTTTTGGTTATCTAAATTGCACCTGATGTCATTTAAAATCTTTAAAAGTGCTGTCTCTGTACTGTGGTTCATCCTAAAACCGGACTGATGAGCCTCTAAAATGTGTGTTGAGTTTAAAAATTCATTCACTTGATTAAAAACAAGTTTTTCTAAAATTTTACTTAAAAACGGTAAGTTGGATACAGGCCGGTAGTTATTTAAAACATTGGGGTCCAACCCACTCTTCTTCAGAAGGGGCTTCACCACCGCCGTTTTAAAGGCGGTGGGGAAGACACCCGTCTGAAGAGAGCAGTTGACCAAATATAAAAGCTGTTCCTCAAAGAATCCATAGAGTGTTTTAAAAAACGGTGTGGGAATGGGGTCTAAAAGGCAGGTTGTGGGCTTTACCTTGGAGAAAACTCTACAAAGTGTCCCCGCATCAACCAAGGCAAAACTCTCCAGTGTTTCCTCAGGTAAAAGCACTGATCCAGGTGTGTTAAGAGTTAAAATCTGTTGAGATAAAAGACTGGATCTAATGTCATCAATTTTACCCCTGAAGTGGTCTGCAAAATCCTCACAGTAATGGTCTGTTGCTGTTTTATGGGATCTGTCAGGGTTTCCATTTGTTAAAAAATCTATTGTGGAGAATAAGAATTTGGAATTGTTTTTGTTATTTAAAATTAAGTTTTTGAAATGTGAAGTTCTTGCTTTTTTAATAGTATTATTGTAGTTTTTAAGGAGTTGGCATAAAATTTCATAGTGTATGGTTAATTTTGATTTCCTCCATCTCCTTTCAGCACTCCTGCAGTTTCTTTTTAGTTTCTTTATTTCCTCAGTTCTCCATGGGGGTGTAGGTTTTCTGCTAATTCTTTTGGTTAAAATCGGAGCCACTGAGTCCAGCGTTGTTTTGAGTATTTTGTTAAAATTGTCAACGATAAAATCACAGGGTGCTGGTAAAATCTCTGCAGGAGTGTTCTGTAAAATCTGGATAAAATTTGCAGCCACTTCAGGAGTTAGGTTACGTTTCCTCACCGTTCTCACCGGGGCCTCCCGCTGGTTAAAACTGGTGATGTTAAAAAACACGCAGAAATGGTCAGACACAGCCAGGTCCACAACAGAGCACGCACCCAGGGACAGGCCGTAGGTTATGACCAGGTCCAGGGTGCGCCCTCTGCTGTGGGTCGGCTGTGTGACATGTTGCTTAAAATCTAGACAGTTTAAAAGGTTTAAAAATTCTCTAGATACTGGGTCTGAGATGTTGTCTAAGTGCAGATTAAAATCACCAGTTATTAAGATCCTGTTGTAGGAGGTGTGAATAATTGATAAAAGTTCAGAGAATTGGCTGATAAAACAGGTGGAATACTGGGGGGGTCTGTAGACTGTTATGCAAAGAATTGGGGGGTTGCTAAAAACAAAAGCATGATATTCAAATGATGTGTAGCTGTTAAAAGGAACTGCATTGGATGACATAGTGATTTTTGTTATTGATGCAGTTCCGCCCCCTCTCCTGTCCCCCCTGGTAGAAAATAGAAAGTTAAAATCTGGTGGGGAGGCCTCAGTGAGAACAACAGGTGCATCTGTGCCAAGCCATGTCTCTGTAAGGAGAATACAGTCCAATTTCCTGTCTAAAATCAAGTCATTTATAATAAAAGATTTGTTTAAAAGAGAGCGCACGTTCAGCACAGCCATCTTGATGTCTGTGCCGAACGCGCGCTCATCATGACGTTTTAATGGAACATTAAAAACATAGCTGGATCTAAAAACATTGCTGTGCTTTGTTTTTCTGTGTGAAATTATGGTTTTGATAATGTGGGTGTCCAGAGATTCTGGTGACAGGGGTGGTGGTGGTGCTGTACAGGTGTGTGTGGTGTTGGTGTATGTGGCGGGTGGGGGTGAGTGAGATGTGCTCCTATGTGTCTGTGTGTTAGCGGTGAGTCATGAGGTGGTGGTGCAGGACTGGACTGTCAGGTCAATGTTTACTGATAAAATCCGTGACCCCACCTGGTTTGGGTGGAGGCCGTCATGTTTAAAAAAGGTGGGGTCTGTTTAAAAAAGCCATAAAATTGTCCACATATGGGATACCTTGGTCCAGGCAGTATCCCTTCAGCCACCGGTGCAGCTGGCGGAGGCGACTGGTGGTGACGTCCCCGTAGCGCGGCGGGGGAAGCGGCCCGGAAATGACCAGCCGCTTCCCCGTGTCCAGCAGGCGATCCACCATGGCCCTGAATTCCTGCTTCAGGACCTCCGACTGCCGATTTCTCAGGTCGTTGATTCCGGCCTCCAGGACCAGCGTGGAGGCCGAGCTGTGCTGATCACACAGGCGCAGGGCGGCGGACTCCACATCCTTGACTCGGGCTCCGGGGTGGCAGAAGGTCCGGCCGCCCTGCACCCTCACATGGCGGACCATCGAGGTCCCGACGACCAGGACAGCTGGGGTGCGTTGCTCCGCGGTCCCGGGGACCGGCACGGGTGGGGTGCGCTGCTCCGTGGTCCCGGGGACCAGCACAGGTGGGGTGCGCTGCTCCGCAGTCCGCCTGGAGCTGCGCCTCTGGCGGGAGGGGACCCGGGGTTGGTGATGCCGGCCTGCAGTTGCTCCTGGCCGAGACGGAGAGGCCGAGCCAGGCTGGGCCCGCAGATCCCGGTTCCTGGGCTGGCGAGAGCCACGATCAGCTGGATGGACCGGTCCCGGCGGAGAGCCGGGGCGCGCTCCCATCGGCGGGAAATCCTGCATGCTGAGGACATCGAACCTGGTCCCCAGTGGGAGATCAGGTGGCGGGGCAGGGGGAGATGGACGCCTGGTGCCTCTGGTCACCACGGCCCAGGATTTCTCCGCCCTGAGCGGCGTCGAGCTCACCGGCGCCGGAGCCGCCGCTCCATCCTCCCTGACGGAGTACTGCCACTCCGCGGGACGGAGACAGGAGGTGGAGGGTGCCGAGGATTTCGGCTTGGCTCCCTGCTGGAGCCAGCGGAGCCCAGCGGGTGCTGCTGCTGGAGATCCGGGGGTGGGAGATCCGGTCCATGGCAGGGTGGTGTTGTCCATGGCGATGGCCGTCATGCTCCGATCACCGGTACCGGATGCTCTCAGGTGAGCAATAAACTTTGACTGCGTCGTGGCAACTGTGGAGAAATCCATAAGGATTTTGTCCTTCTCTCTTAGGTCAGCTTTCAGGCTCACAATGCTGTCCCTCAGTTTTGACAGGGCGGGTAAACAGGTCTCACACACCATCTGCATGGTGTTCCGCGTTCCCGCGTTCCGCGATCACTTCCACTTCCGTATTCGTCATCGTATTCGTAGAAGCCACGTCACACTGGATGGATCATCCGGGCGGCTGTACAGACACTGCAGAATTTGGTTGCTTTCCTCCTTCTCTGAGTTGGCAGGCTGAGGGGAGACCACTTTATATATGTTAAAGCAAGAGAAAACGTGTTTTTCATAATACGACCCTTTAAAGAGGAGCACAAGCAGGAAATAAATGTTTTTCCTGCCCAGTTGCAGATACGATTGGACATATTTGTTTAACCTGCTTAGAATTACCACTAAAGCCACAAATTGTGCAACCAGCCAATCTTAAAATTAACACACAACAAGCTTAAACGTTGAAGACTTCTGATCCTTGCAAACTTTTGCCTTCAAGGGAAATCAGGAGCAGTGAAAACCGTGGAGTGCTGCCAAAGATGACCAGAGTTCAGATACTCTTCTTCTTTTTTCCTTCTCTAATTTGCCTTAGATGGGCTGTGTTTATAAGCTCATCATGACAGTCATGAATCATGGAGGCAATCAGTAAAATAGTTTATAAAACAGGCTGATATCACACACTTTGCAGGATATTGTACATCTGAATAGTTTTAAGGAATGGATGTCGGGCTTTTAAATGCCTATTTGATAACGCAGAGGGCCCACCAGTTAGCCAGACACGGTCCGGTTTGTGTGTGCACAGCAAACAGCTTGCACCTTGGAGCTTTGGCAGCAGTCGTTGCTCTTTCACCCACCATTCCTCCCTACCTGCAGCAGAGCAGCAAACATAGCATGCCCCCACCCACCCACCACTTCCTCCAGCTCTCTGTACACCCTATGCTTCTTGCAGTGGACAGTACCAACAACCTCTTTGTTGCCAAAGCAGACGGCAAACAGTCGAAACAAAGAAAGTTCAGGACATGCAAGTGCCGTTTACTGGCTGAGAGTTGAGGTAATCTGAATGTGTGTCTACGCTGTCATGTTTTTACTTGAGGAACAAATATTTACAATAACTGCAACTTGGTCTGTAGTCTAACGTCCTCATAACGCTTTAGTCTATGACACACATGGGTTAAATACAGCCTGAGGGGTGGATGTGGCCTGTGAGCCATCTAAATCATGACTGGGACGCCCTTCATATGAAAACAAAAACAAAACATCAACTTAAAAAACTGACGTCCTGAGTCAAAACGGTCTACACGGCAGGCCGGGACTGAGACAAAAATTTGGCCGTGGACTTTTTTTGTCCAGACTGGCCCACCACAATCCGCGTGCAGATACCGTTCATTGATGTACATTAGTTTTAACTGTATAATGTGAAATGGGGCATTGTCTCCTTGTCTCTTATTTGATGTAATTTAATCTGAAGATGTCCATAAATAAGTGTTCAAAAAAAGAAAAGCAAGGGCAATAAACACTGACGGAAAAAAATAGGTAAAGCATGAACAAATTGGACAATGGGCTTGAAGAAAGTGTATTGATACTTAAAACACTAACTCCAGTGACCTGATTTGTAGTTATAAACATTGTGAAAAAATATTGGTTAATTAATCCAGATAGTATATCATTGTTCAGTCCAGTTTATTTTACATGTGGAGAAGGCAGATAAGATAAAATGATCTATAAAATAAAAAAGTAGTTCAATAATGTCTTTTTCAGATGACCATAACCTGAATGACTGAACAACTACATCACAATGTATAAATTTATCTTGGCCAACCTTTCACCTTTAATCTGCAAAATAAAATAATAAAAATATATATATAGTGCACACCTCTAATTATATACACATTTATTGCTTTATATCATTTTATCTGATATGGTACAAAGTAATTCACCCCTTGTACGGGTGTCATGGATGTGAAATATAAAAAGGCTGTAAATGTGTTTATTTCTGCTTCAAAGATGGACATTTTAATTTAATTTAGCAGGTTAGTGGAGTTGGACTCACTTTTGGAGCCCTAGTGGTGAGTCGATAAACTGCAGGATTGGTTTTTCATTCCAAAAAAGAAACTACTAACTACTCAAAGACTTTATAATTAAATTTAGAACTTCCATCTTGCTCATTTATTCCTATATAATCACTGAATAATACATATATTGTAATGTTGTCATCACACCACTTTTACAAGCACTGCTATTAGATAATTCAATGCACCCAAAACACCAACAAATGCTGCAAAGATGCAATTTAAGGGTGAAGAATTGGGAATTAAATAAAATGAATAGGTTTCACCAGACCAAATGAGCCTGACTGCGTCCTCTAAAGCTCGTCGGCCTGCCGTCGACCTTTACCAGCATTTGACCGAACATCCTGAAAGTGGAAAAGACCATTATGTTGACGCGTCAAACAAATGCAGGATAGGCGCGTCGGCCATGATGCGTACGCGTTCTGAACCGCAACGCAAGCATATTCACCCCCATAAAGGTGAGATGCTTCTTCCTCCACACAAGCTCAAACAGGCACAACCAAAAACAGTAAAACCAAAAGGACAAAAAGTAGGAGGCTGTGAACAGGAACACCATTCCCAAGGTTAAGTGATAAATACTTCACCACTCAAAGCCAAGGAAAACGCTGGTGTATTTATATACTTGTATGAGGTCTATGCCTCTGTAAACCCAGAGGCTTAGTTATGAAAAGAGCCCTTTTAATATCTTATGCTTCATTGCATTAGTGGAGAAAGCTGTTCAGCCTATATTTCTATGTTTTGTTTTTTCAACTTTTACAGAAGAGAACCCAGCAAACACGACCGTGCACCAGGATATCAATTCCATTTTGAAAACTGTTACAAAGTATTGTTTATCATTTCACTGAGAAAGATGAAAGAAACCTTATAATTCTGGGAAGAAACTGCTATTAGAGTGCTTCAGGGGTTGCTATGACACAATGAGCCCAAGTTTACAGTGAAACAGGAAGACAGAGCCCATACATCAAGAGGCATAACACCTCCTCCCCGTCAGTGGTGTCCTGTGTTTTACTCATCGCTTCCCTGCCATTGTTTCTCCATCACATCCTTCTCAGAAGAACGTGCACAGACGATAATGAGATCACATGCACACAAGTTTGGCTCTACACAAAATTAGAAGGGGTGCTCATTGCATAATATCACTTCATTGTGGCTGATGGTAAATTAACTACTGAATCATAGCACGTCTCTATTAGATTAAGAGGATGATATCACACATGAAAGAGACCCTTGCTCTAATTACCAAGTCGAGGCACTGCCATTTGAATTTCAGAAAAATATGTGAAATAAGCCGAGAGATTCATTCCCCAGCTTTGGTTCATATGAAGATTTTCCATTCTTGCAGAGGAGGGTATTATGAGGATGACTTTGATCACAACACTTAAGTCAAGTGCATTATATTAGACAATGTTTGCAGAACAAACATATCAAGTCTTTAAAAACAAACTGACTCGACTTGCTGAAAAGCAAGAGCAGGGATTATCATTTCTACCTCCAGACCACGACATCTTAGTAGCATGAGTTGGTTGAAAGCGAGGGCCTAGATGTGCCTTGCTGGACTAGCCGACATCAGAGGTACTGAAGTACTGTTCTTCGAATGACCACACAGATTTAATAAGGAATTAATGCAAGGTAACGTTTAGCGTCAAAGGTTAACTTGAGCTAAAATAAGCTAAAACAGGTAGTTTGTTACCAAAGTGGAGACTTGCCCGTTCTGCCTGTTTCTGGATTCCCCGTTAGGTGAAGCAACTCCTGTTTTGTTTTTTTTCTGTTCTCAATTTTGTTTCTAAATGTTGATGTCATCTTACACCATTTGTTCTCATGTAAAAATATGCCAGTATGTGCTTCTCTCGACTGAGCTTAACTGTTCTTTAGAAACCCACAAAAGGGAAACTCGTGCAGTAAAAGTCAAGAGTCAATCCTCCAGACTCTTACATCATCTAAATCCCACGTCTAGTTATGGTCGACGAGCTACAGACGAGTGCGGCGTGCAACAACAGTAAATCAGCAATGAAAAGCTGTTTATTTACATTTTCTCCTACAAGTACGAGACATGACTCTTGGAACAAATCAATAAAACCATGTCACGAAGCTCTCTTTTTTTTTTGAACAATATTTTTATTAAATTTCAATATAAATGTACAAAAAAGACAAAGCAAACAGCAAGTATCATATTAATTGTCCAACAAAATGTAAGCAGGTCCTGCCGTGTCCATACAGACAAAAATAAAACAAGACAGAAAACAAGACAGAAAAAATAAAATAATTAAAATTAAATGAAAAAAAACAAAAAAAGACTAAGAAAAATAAAATAAAAAATGTCACACTCAATAGTCTAACAGACAAACTTAGATTGTCACACTTGTTCTACAGACATATATATTCTATTGTTGCTTGAGAAAGTCCATTAAAGGTGTCCATATTTTTTCGAATTCTTGTGCTTTACCTCTAATCACATAAGTCAGCTTTTCCATCGTAATACACATTGTCATCTCCCTAATCCAGGACTGTGTAGATGGAACCTCAGTCTCTCTCCAGGAAAAAGCAATCCTCCTTCTGGCCTGCAGGAGGCCAAAGTTGATCAGAGTCCTGCACTTAGAGTTGAAAGATAAATTGTCCGGATATATACCTAATATGCAAAGTTTTGCTGAACAGGGTACCCGGATACCTGTGATTCTGCTCAGAATATGGACAACCGTCTTCCAGAAAGCTACTAACTTGGGGCATTCCCATACACAATGGATCAAAGTACCTTTCTCAGTCATACATTTTACACATGTATCTGGAATGCCAGGGGACCATTTATTGAGTTTTTCAGGGGTTATGTATGTCCTCATTAGCCATTTGTGCTGCAGTAGTTTCATACGAGTATTGATGGTTTGTGTTTGAGCTCTTAAACAAGCTGTCATCCACTCAGCTTCTTCTATATCCTCCTTAATGTCCAAACTCCACGCCCTCCTCCTATCATGACTAGATTCTTTGTCATGTGAGACAAGTGCTGTATACATTACAGAAATTTGGTGTTTCCCATGCATATGTTTTAACACAGCACTCTCAAGGCAGGACAGCGGTGGCTCATATGAGGCTTGATGTTGTTTTGATGAGATGAAGTGCTTCAGTTGTAAATATTTAAAAAAATGTTTCCCTGGAATTGAATATTTCAGACAGAGTTCGTTAAATGGTAGTAAAATTCCCTCATCATATAAGTCTCCAATTTTTTGCACCCCTCTGTTAGCCCAGACCTGAAATCCACCGTCTGCTCTGCCAGGAGTGAACTGCGCATTACCCCAAATCGGTGAAAATTGGGAGATGGAGGGTGTATCACCAATATGCCTGTGTGATTTAAACCATATGTCAATAGAATTTCTAAGGAAGGGGTTTGTTGTTATTCTTTTTAGGGTTTTAAAATCTGCTGAATACAAATACATGCTTAATGGCAACTTGGGTATTGACGACTGTTCAATATATACCCAGGCTGGAGGAGATTGTGCGACAAAATAAAACATAATGCTGCGTAGCTGAGCGGCCCAATAGTACCATTGTACGTTGGGCATCTGTAATCCCCCCCTATCGTACGGTAAGTACAGCAACCCCAGTCTGAGTCTTGGTTTTCTGTTATTCCAAATAAACCTACAAAATTCCCTGTTAATTTCTTTAAAAAAAGATTTTGGCAAAAATAATGGAAGTGACTGAAACAAGTACAGGAATTTCGGCAAAATAGCCATTTTAATTAAATTGATCCTCCCAATTAATGAGATTGGCATTGTTGTCCATTTTTCAAGCGAGTCTCTTACCTCTCTCATCAGCGGGTCATAATTTGCTTTGATCACTGTATTAATTTGGGGGGTAATCCTAATTCCCAGGTAGGTAAAGCCCTCACTCGCACTGGAAAAAGGTGTTCTTATGACTGGATTAATTCTTTCATCCTTATTCAAAAAGAGTATGGAAGATTTTGCGTTATTAATACTGTATCCAGAAAACTGACCAAATTTAGTAATTAAGTTTAACAACGTTTGAACACTTTCTGATAAGTCAGACAAGAAAAGGATCACGTCGTCCGCGTACAAAGATATTCTGTGCTCATGGCCTCCAATTGTTATACCTGACAGATTGGCTTCAGCTCTAATGGACATTGCTAAGGGCTCAATGGCAAGAATAAACAATAATGGGGAGAGAGGGCAGCCTTGACGGGTTGACCTCTGTAAAGTTATTGTACTTGATAAATTATTATTTGTCATAACACGTGCTGTAGGTTTGGTGTACAATAATTCTATCCATCTCAGAAAGTTTCCCCCAATTCCATATCTTGATAACACACTAAACAAATAAGGCCACTCGATTCTATCAAATGCCTGTCTGGCATCTAAAGATAGCAGCGCCGTGTCCTTGGCATTATTTTGAGAATTAATTATGTTGAGGACCCTCCTAATGTTATGAAATCCCTGGCGACCCAGTACAGACCCAGCCTGATCGCTGTGTACCAAAGAAGGAATGTATGGGTCTAGCCTTTTAGCAAGAACTTTACACAATATTTTGGTGTCAACTCCCATAAGGCTAATAGGCCTGTATGAGGAGCAGGTAGTCGGTGTTTTCCCGGGTTTTAAGATAAGGATTATTGTAGCGAGTCTTAAAGTTGGTGGAAGGATACCATTGTTAAGTGATTCCTTAAACATATTCAAAAGCGGGATCAATAACTGCTTCTGGAAGGTTTTGTAGAACTCTATTGGCAGGCCGTCTGGCCCTGGAGCTTTGCCCGAGTTGACACCTTTGATAGCCTGCAATATCTCTTCCACTGTTATGTCACTGTCCAGGTCCTCTTTAACCTCCTCTGTAAGCATTTCAAACTGGAGATGATTAAGAAAGGTGTCCCTAAGGACAGGAGAGGGAGAGCATTCCGACCTGTACAGTGATTGATAATATTCCTTAAATGTATTATTAATATCTTGAGGGTCATTCGACATCGCTCCTGTTTGTGTAATTATGCCATTAATGGCTCTTTCGGATCTTATTTTTTTAATTCTCCAAGCTAATAATTTACCAGCCTTTTCTCCCTGATCATAAAAAGCCTGGTTCAGCCACAATAAACTTTTTGCTGCTATATCAGCTGTTAATTTATTGTATTCTGTTCTTAAGATTAATAATTGTTTCTGTTTTTCTGGGTCATCTTTGTTATTTATATCAATTTCCAAGGATCTAATTTGTTTCTGTCACGAAGCTCTCTCATGTGTGAGATGCATTCATGAACTTTTGAACATGTTTATCTGCCTTTTTTTCCCCTCAGAGTCCACTGTAGGACAGTAAACCATGTTCTGGCCGACCTCGTCACCCAACATCTGTCTTCGTCAACTCTCCCCCGAATTCCAGTCCAGACCGATTCTCTCTTGTCCGGTTGTCTTGCCCCAGGAATTTGGCCATTTACTTACGAGGATAAGAGGAGTGGAAAGCCTCACAGCTCAAATCCAACCAACTATGTTACTCTAAACAAACGGGGGGGTTCGATTCTAAGTCACTCGTTGGACATTTTTTGAATGACATTTGAACTTTGAACGCTCTCACTTGGGAATTCAGTTTCCTGTGTTGATAAGATCTAACGAACGCAGCAATCTTCTCATTCTTCAGTTTAATAAAATGATCTAAACAAAGATTTATTATACTTAGAGGGGAAAAAAAGTATACAATCAATTTCTTCTTGTACCCAGGAATGCCATTTTCTCTGCAGAGAAGCTTCTAGATCTACTTTATGTATTCCTTGACATCTCCTTCAAGAACTGTTTTAAAGTCATGCATATATTGAATTTCCATCAGGATTAATAAAGTATCTATCCATCTATCTATCTCAAGATGTACATCTGAGATTTCCTCTGTGAAAAACACTCTGCAAACACAAGCAATGGAGTGTCCAAAAGAAACCTCTGCAGAGCTGTGTGACCATGAGGTTTGATCATAAATACTGATAACAGCAAATAAATTCTGCCACAAAAATGCATTTGATTCACCTCCCCAAAAAATGTAACAGGAATGTATCCAGCAAGAAGAAAAAATAACATGGCCCTGGTTAACCCAAAAAGAGAACCAACAGGCAACATGCCCAACTTAACCACAAGCTCATTGGCTCTTGCTAACCTATGATGCTAACCAAAGCTACATTGATTCTGATTCAATATCTCCTCGTTTCAAATGTTGTTTCGGTAGCAACATCTCATATAAGGACAATCACAGCTGCAATAAGAACTGCCTGAGCTCCACCCCACCTCTGACAGAGCTACCACGGCCAACTGTTGTAAATATATTTAAGTCTACTGTAAAGTTTTAAAATGGAGATAAACTCACTTTATGAGCCAGCATTGGGTGGTCATTTAATGAACTGCAATTTGTAGTAATTCTGCATTCACGAATAATGCATTCTACAATAAACATCATCTTCAATAAACAGTTCAATTGAAGTACAATTGGTTATGATAAATATGATAAATTATTACTATATTCAAAATACTTCCATCTCAAATACTCCATTGGTATAAAAGGACTATGCAGATTTTGGATTTGGTTTCTAAACACACAGGACATCTTAACAAAAATATATCTATACTGTACATAGACTGCGCCAGAAGAACCTTGCATATAAGATGTTTCAAACACAATTAGCAGTGTTAACCACCAAATTCTCTTACCTTGATTCCATTCAAAGACGACGGCTGACCCAGAGTGAAATCTCGACCAAGAGACATTTTGTTTAGGTGCCAACAAACTTAAACCCACAGATTATACTCAATGCGCTTTCATTAGCGAGAAAAAAAATAAAAAAAAATCAGACGAAGGACAAGAAAGAAGAGTCAAAAATCAGTCTGTGGACAGAGCCCATCGTAAGAATGAAAAGAGTCTTAACCAGATTGTGCTAATCCTTTTAGTCTTAAAGCCAACAGTGACACGGGATGTTCCCCTGATCACTCAGCCGGCTTAAATAAATGACTGCTTATATAGGGGCACGACTCACCGTTCAGATCGTTGCAGAGACAGTTAAACATTGTCAGACTCAAACAAATTATACACAATCAGGCACTGATGACAAGTGTAACCGCACTTTCAAATGCAGGGAACGGGTTTTCACTTTGTCATTTTGTTAATTAGTATTAATGAATATTAAATGACAGATAGTGACATTAGGTAGTGATAAACTAAAGTTAAAATTCCATCAGCTCAGGACAACCAGTCTGAACCAGGTCCAGAGAGATCTGTAACATCTATTTAAGCCTCACCTCCAGACTGATCAGTGACAAAATATCAAAAATAAACTATGAGGTACACATTTCACCCTCGGCACTGTCAAGTACTTTAATGGAATTGCATCTTTGAAATTACCTGAATAGTTGAATATTATCTATTCCCTTCCTTCCTTTCTTTGAGAAGTGTTCTTTATAAATATTTCAGTGATTTTGGGCCAAAGTTCAGACCAGAAATGACCAATGCATTTTAAATGATGCCCAGTCAGCACAAGCTGCCCATTTGGACCCTTTTGGACCAGCCCACAACCAGCCCCAGCGGTTTGTTTGTACATTAAAAAGTCAATGCAATGATGAGCACTAGCACAAGTAGCAGGAGTGACGACAGTTAGCCACCAGACACAAATCCACACCCCCTAATTACACATACATTTACTGCTTTATGTAATTTTAGCTGGTAAAGCTTCTATAGCAGGACTAATTTATAATAACAGTTTTCTGTGTGATGTTATCAGATTCTTCTGGCCACCCTTCTTTAGGTTACTTCAGTTCATCTGTGTTTGCAGCCACTTGTTTATATGTAGCTCTTGAGGTCGTGTAACAGCATTTCAACCATGCTGAGGTCTGGACTTTGGTCCATTCCAAACAAGGTATTGGAATGGACCAAACATCGGCACGAGGTGGTGATTTATTGCATTTTGCTTTCAACAAACAGCATCGTGCACAATGGCCACATCTCCAATGTCCCCTGTGTCCAAGGACTCTGATGAAGTGTTGTGATATCTTCCAACGTAAATTTAGATCCAGGAGCTATCCTGCCAACACTGCAGAAGTGCTGCATTTAACGCTGAATGCACTAACTGAGGCCTGCGGAGTTGACATGTAACTCTAGACGTTTCGCAGTTTCTCTACCTTATTGAGACCTCAGAGAGACTGGAGGTTCTTTTTTGGTTTTCCTTTCTGTTCCTTACTTGTGAATAAGACTGTAAAAAAAACAATGGACAGAGCACTACGTCACATGACCTATTGGTTGATGAGGAGAGGGTTTGGCCCAGTCCCAATACACCCACTACCCCTACTTTTCAGCCCTACCCCTAAATTTTGCACGTTCATGTGAGGGTAGTGGTGTCGCATTTCCTCTTTTCACCTAGTGGTAGTGGGGAAAACGAGTGTTAGGGGGCATCAATCTAGCCCTTCAGAGCGAGGGTTTTCAGATGCACAATTTCCCAGAATGCTTTACGTCATCATTTGCAGACTGAATCAAAAAAAAAAAAAACATGGCGGACATTTATTTTTTAGTAAATAAAATCAATATTTTGAGTTAGTTTCTGCATAAAAATGCGTTTTGATTACATTTCTAGCGAGAAATATATATTTTACTTTCATAATATTCACTCAGTGAATGTATATAATCACTCGCTTGCCCGTTGTTGCGAAGTCTTTTTCAAACCTTGCCAGAATAAAGGCTGATTTATGGTTCCGCGTTACACCAACGCAGAGCCTACAGCGTAGGTTACGCGGCAACGCGCGCCGTACGCCGTACCCTGCGCCGTAGGCTCTGCGTCGATTTAACGCGGAACCATAAATCAGCTCCCGAGTTCTCATCCCGAAATTTTCGGATCAAATTTCTTAACAGGCGTTATTTGGATAAACTGAGCCCAGGTTGGGGATCTTAACTGTTACTTTTACTCCTGAAAAAATATTAAAACTTAATAAAGTGGCATATTAACAGCGCTACAGCTGAAATTAAAACAGCTTTTAGCTCTCGGCTTCCTGATATGGTGTGACGTATGTGCAAACGTAACTCCGCAGTCGCTTACGTACCCGAACGTAAACCACGCAGTGACGTAGCAAGCCAAATTGAGGGGTAGTGCTGAAAAGTAGGGGTAGTGGGTGTATTGGGACAGGGCCCTGGGAAGATTTCAAGGGCCCTAAAATTTGTGGCTTAATTTTTAGGGGTAGTGGTAGTGAGTAGGGCTAGTGGTAGAAAGTAAGGGGGGTATTGATATTGGCCCTTTGAGGCCTGTTTTTCTCCGTATAGGGCTCTGCCATGTTGCTCGGGAAGCCAACGGGAACACCCCCACCTCATGTAAATCAAAATAAGCTTTGGCTACCAGCTCCTTCAGCGGAACCCCACCGGAGTTGCTGACAGACGTTTAACAAGAACCGCTGGGTTAGCACAAACAGCATGACAATTACGGATGAAGAAGTGATAAAGGCTAGGCATTAGCGGAGCTGACTGTCAATCATAATAGAATTATTTTTGCTCTAAAATTGGACCTTTTAACATCGGAGCAAACCCAGAAGCCAGATGGATGGCACTTGTGAATAACTCAATGTTTGACTTCCCTCTTTGGCATTCTGCCATCACCCAACAGACGGATCCAGCTTTTATAAAAGGTACTCACAACTGACAGTCTATGGGTGTTGTTGACAGTCTTACAATGATTATTGCTAGTATGAAACCTTGCTCTGGAGGTTTTTCAGACACATTTTAAACGCAAAGGGACTACCTTTCATGGAGGAGAATTGAAATGGGACTTAAAGGGGACATATTATGAAAAACATGTTTTTTCTTGTTTTAACATATATAAAGTGGTCTCCCCTCACCCTGCCAGCACAGGGGGACAAAATACCATGAATTTCTGCAAGGTCTGTGACCCCCGCCTTACAGAATCCCCCAGTGTCACGTGATTTTATTTGAGCCGATGGGAATCTGCGCCTAGGGTGACGTCACCCGAGGCGCAGAGGTTCGGCCTCCGCTGCTGAAACCACGGCCACAACCAGCTCTCTCCGTCGGCTCGAGCGTCCGCCATTGTTCAGAAGCGGTGGCTGTTTGAACAGCGAGGGAGAGTAGAAATTAGATTTTGCATCGACATTTACCCTCATAAAAGGATCAGTTCCCACAGCACGGACCCGGTAACTGCACACGAGTCAGCGGTATGTTCCTTTTTTTTAATGTTATTTATATTTGTATGATCTTTGCATGGGCTAAGTATTTAACTTAGCTCCGGAGCCCCGGCGCCGCATACGGAGCTGCGGGGGCTGCTCACGGACCGGACCGTCGAGGAGCCCCGGACTCGGGGCTCTATTCAAGTAGATCTTTCAAGCACCTGGAGCTGTTCACATTCAGAAGACGCGCGGTCCTTCCTTGAGCCAGCAATAGTGCATACATTTTATTTATATATTTTAACAATAAAGTTGCCATTTGTGAAAATTCAGTGTTGTGATTTCTTTACAGTTAACATGATTCATTTGTCTTGTAACATAAGAAGTGAAATGATGAGGAATCGGAGTAAATAACTGTGGTGTAATTGTTTAGAATTAAATTCAATCTTCCTGTTTGAAGACGAGGTGACTAAAGGCTGATTTATGGTTCCGCGTTACACCAACGCAGAGCCTACGGCATAGGGTACGTGTCGATTTAACGCAGAACCGTGGACACGCTTTGCTACGCAGCTGCTGCTCTTCTGCCCGGAGCAACGCTTTGTCTCCTCCCCTGCTACACGTCATTCAAGCAGCCAATCAGCACAGAGCCTCATTATCATAGCCCCCCCCGCCCTGAAAATGAATCAAAGAAAAAGGCTTTAGAAGTGGAAAAAATAAAAACATGGCCCAGAGACTGAATTTCTGATTTATGTAGAAAAAACAAGCTTTAGATTGTTTTTAAGACATTCAAGGCCTGTTTAAAATATACATTAAATGCCATAATATGTCCCCTTTAAATATGCCATGGCGGGATATGAACATAATCTAAAAGTAGATACATCAATAAGGTTAAACTGGAGGCGAGGGTTTACAGATCACAGTTCAAGCAGGAGAAGCCTCATGACCGTCATAACAGATGACAGCATCAGGGATCCAGACTGGTCATACACCGCAGGGTAAGATTAAATTAATCGATTTTTATTTTGTTTAATTTAAAAAAGGTATAACTTCAGTTCTATGGTGCTGAAACGTTCAGATGTGCAAACTGAGGTACTTTTGTAGCTGATACTCAGCCATTGTCTCATCACCAGTGGATAAAACTGCTGGCGATCAATTAATCAAGCACATTGGTTAGCAGCACCTAACCTTTAATTTCCTCTTGAACTCCCAGGGAAGGAATAACAGGTACTTTTTTTCTACAAAGACACTGCTTCTGCATTACAGATTAAATTACTTATCAAAAAATGTTTCATAGCTCATCTAAGGTAGTATCAACATCATTTAAAAAAGAGCAGAACTGTTTTTTTTTTAAACATCCTGAGTGTGGTTTTGGGTGTATAATGGTGGTTAAGCGTGCCAGCAGAGTCACTGTTTACATGTCCGACTCTCCTTTTTTCAGCTCAAGCTAATTTTTAAAAAACGTTTCTAGTCTTTTCCTGGAGTTGGTTTAAATAAAGCTGTTGTGGATGAGTAAATAATATCTTGCAAAAGGCCTCCAGTCATTTTTATGGTATTTTAATACTCAGTGAAGTAAAAAGAAAAACACTGAAACACAGCTGTCCAATGGCGTTTTACTTGTTGAATAATAAATAATAAATCAGATTTCAGCGGTCAATGTATGCCACTGAAAATAACTGCCCTTTATGAAACTTCATAAAGTCAATCCTCGTGAGACGCAGAAGCTATGCAACCTACATTAAACAAATCCATCACTGGGGCTGCCGTTATAAAACACATTTGAGCTCATAAATGAGCAACTAGATCCAACAAACCCATCATCGCCATGTTGTATTGTCAATAATCTGAGCCTTAAAACGTCTAGGTCTAAAAATGACTTTTTTTTTTAATTTATCTTTTGTTTCTTTTAAGCAATGCAAAGAGACACACTAATTAAATTTGCACTTGTGGTCCAAAGTTGCTTTTCTGATTCATGTCTGGTGATGCCATTAACTAAACTTTAAACTTGGTATTGTGGAGGTCGGAGTACAGAATTCTTTGTTTGGACACCAAATTTCATTACGTCTTATCCACCAGGGTAGCTCCCAACATGTGCATGTCAATATCTCATGAACTAATTTAAAAAAAAAAATCTATGAAGCTTAAATTACACACAGGATCTTGCGATTGCTGAAGTCATTGAACAGTGAGTTGCTACAGAGCTGGTTGGACTGTATTATGAAACCCGAGTTGCACTTTTAGACTTAGGAAAGCTCCCACTAACCTCACAAAAGATATGATTCATATTTATACAGAATTCAGGCTTTAAAATGTTATAATTTAAATAGGTAGGTAATTTAACAACTTGCTCATACTAACAAAACTTAAAAACGCATCCTAGTACAAAAACAACCTTCATCACTAACATGGATTATCAAAAAAAAGTAGGCAAAAAAAAACACAAAAAAAAAAACATACATATCATCACACCATCATCACTACTGAACAGTCTCCTCCTCCATTGTGTGATCAGAACTGAGTGTTCTGCTTACTCTTCATACTCGGACAGTCATTATGATTCAACTATCAAGGAGTGAGGAAACAATCCAAGAGAATGGTAGAGTTTGGCAGCGTCGTTCCACACAAACCTCTCTCTAAGCTAAAGAATCGTTTTCCAACACTGGCAAAATATCAAGGACACATTTTTAGAATTTGAGAGACATTTTTAATACAATAATACTATATTTCTGAATTGCAAGAATACTGTGGAAATAATCAAGTGTGTATAATTTATTCATGTTAGACAAATGCTCGTTTCCACACTAAAAATGCCAAATCATAAGACTAGTATGACTGATTTTATGTTAATGTTTGAGCTTTGTGTGCTGTATGCAGAGAGAGTGGGAGGTGTGTCCCTTTTTAATAAACTGGAACCGTAAAAAAATAAAACACTTCCACTCCAGCCTGGATGCCAGCCATCCTCCATGCCATTCATTGCCTTTAAAAATGATAATCTGTGTCATTCAGACCAAGAACAATTTGCTGAGCAAAACCAGCACTCCGTCATCAAACAAAACAATTAACTTTAAGAGTCCTGTAAACCCAAATCACAGCGAGGCTTATTTGAAGACGTTTCCCAGTCGGTTGCTTTAATCAAGTCTCTCCTAGCAGAGTTGTGTTGATCTGTTTAAACTAAGGAGCACGGAGTGAGAGGTTTGTGTTTCTATTGTTTCAGGCTACTTTAATCTTTTTAAGTAGGAGAACTTGCACAATTGGTGGCAGACAATTCTTTTTTGCCCCACTGTATGTTATACGGTATGTAATGGAAACGTATGCCAAATATCGCAAAAACCCTTTTACACCTTCATGAGATGTAATTTTTTTTCATTTTAGGAGGTGTCAATAATAATAATTCAGTTAATAATAATCCAGTTTATCGCAAATGTGTAATGGAAACACTTTATTTTGCATTTGCCCATCTCTGGCAGCGCTGGATATCAGCCTAAAGTCATCAAAATCTAGATTCCAGGTGTTTTTGGCCTCATTAATACGATGCAGTTGTGCTGTAACACTTTATTGTTATGCATCATTGCATTACATGAGGGCTTTTTTGTCCAAAACTTGAAGATGTTTTTTTTTTCATTTTCTTAAAAGTCAAGATCTACTTTTTCATTGTTTTGAAGAAAAGTCTGGCAGAAGAAAATACGAGGAGAAAACTAGGACAGTTGTAAAAATAAAAACACCATTGAATGAAAACACTGACCCCTGCAGCAGTACCTCTGTGTGCTTTTGTTTTGCAAAATGTGTAATTGTGTAAAGAGTAATGGAAATGGATGGTTCCAGCTTTCGGTAGTCAGACTTATTTATTGGTTTGTTTTAAGTCAAGTCAGAGGACAGATAGGACTGTACTCTCCAAAACAGACTTATAGAAGATATGCAACATCATCTTCTCAAGAAGTAAAGTCTGCTCTGATTCTTCTTACAAACAGCATCAGTGTTGTATCTCCAGTCCAGACTGCTGTCCAGGTGAACACTGAAGTATTTATACTCCAGGACTCAATACTCAAGAGGAATGGGGAATTACTGAAAGCATTTCCATGCTGTTGTTTAAAAAGCCACCCCTATGAAGCTATAAAGCTGAAACTTTAGTTCAGATCCCCAAAGTAAGCAACAGCTTCATGGAGCATTCCCCAGAGTATCGCGGACAAAAATCAGATTGTTTAAATAATGTCATTATTGTTGTTATACAGCTACTTTAGAACCACTTCAGTAACCGCTGAGAAAAAGAAGAGTTGCTACGGGCAGCGCATCACGCATCTAATCCCCCTGCCAAGGAACAATTTATGTTGGTGCTCACTGCATGTTTGTAGAGGATAATCCACCTAATCGCAACCTCACTGCTGCACAAACATCTGCAGACTTCATGAAGACAAAGAGTTTAAACCGGGAAAGAACAAGAGAGGATCGAGTCTAATCAGTTTAATCCCACAGTGAGAGACGGATCACATGTTGGAGCAGTGTTAGTCATTTCTCAGCTTGCTGAGTCTAATGAAGTTTTATGAAAATGCTGACAGCATATACACATACACAAGTAGGAGAACTATGATGAAGGTCGGGATCATAATAACTGGAACTACGACACGAATCCGATCACAGCTGAAAATAAGGGTAAGTATTTACTGTACTTGTACGAACCACCTGATACCACATAATTTTTATAAAAGAAATCCCGACTCCTCTACTAAATCCTGCCCTGTTTTGGGTCTTTCGATGGAGACTCTGTGAAACTCGAGCCGCTAGACAAGCAGTTAAGGCGCTACGGGACACTCAAACAGCCACATCGCATTAACGCAAGGGTTGTGCATTGGCAAGAATCTCATACATGTGTGTAAACATGTATCCTGATACAATACGTATAACGATACGTATCACAATACAATAGGTATCACGATACAAAAGGTATCACGATACCTATTGTAACATGGTGATACATCAGAGTATTTTATTTTGTTAACTCGGTCAAAAAAAATCAAATTGAAAATAAAATGTGGAGTCCCTCAAGGGTCAGTTCTGGGGCCCAAACTTTTTATACTATATATTAATGATATTATTAATGTATCAAGGTTCTTTAAATGCATCCTATTTGCAGATGACACCAGTTTGCTTTGCCATGGTATAAATCTGGAGCAGCTCCTGAGAACAGTGGAAGGGGGGATGGATTTTATGAAAAAGTGGTTTGACACCAATAAACTTTCCCTAAATTTAAGACCAAGCTTTTAATATTTGGAAACCGAAAGATCAATTAAGAAATTTCTATCAAAATTAACAATATTCCGATTGAAAGAGTAACATAATACAAATACCTTGGAACACTCATTGATCATAAATTAAAATGGAAATAACATTAATTATGTAAAAAAGAAAATGTCTAGAACCTTTGCAATTGTAAATAAATCAAAATAATTTTTTAACTCAAAGTCACTCAACCTCTTGTATTTCCCCTTGTAGTTCCATAGATGTCTTACTGTGTGGAGATGTGGGGAAACACATACAAGACCCATCTAAAACCAATTTTTATATTACAGAAACGAATAATATAAGAGAAAAGCGTTCCATGAGCGCACCAACGCTCTTTTTATAAATTTAAATACTCTCAAATTCTGGGATATAGTCAAGCTGCAAACCTTATTGGTCCCATTCAAAGCTCACACCAATCTCCTTCCACGCAGTATCCAGGAGCTGTTCAAAATCCAGGACAACTAATATGAACTGAGAAATGCTGGTTCGTTCAAAAACCAAAAGGCAAGAACAAAGTCAAAAGAACATTGTACTTCAGTAAATGGTGTAAAACTATGGAATTGTTGCGAAAAGGACTTAAAAGGAACCCCGGTTATTAAGACTTGTAGGCCCTAATAAGCCACAATTGTTCTCTTATACTAAAATATGTTGTTAGAAACACATAAAATAATGTAATTGCTTTAAAAATCTACAATGTTTATTACATATTTTGACCTGCGGGAGGCGCCATGTTTTACCTGCGCAATGCATTCTGGGGGCGATGACGTAGTTCGGTTGCTCTGGGAAGATAAGCCGCATTTGTTTAACTGCGACAGGTATCTAAAACATAGATGAGCAGCACTCTCCTGGCCGTGGAGGCTGACGAGGGAGCCCATAAGACTTCTCGGTTGAGGCAAACTGGCTCAAAGTTCTCGTGTGCTGTGCACGGGAGATCTGCAAAAATGATCAAAGTCGTGCGCATCTTATCAGTGCATTAAACTGTATATAATGCAGTGGCGCCGCCAGCCGGAATCCTGTACGCACCCTTTTTTTGAAGGATTTATTTTTGTTACGTGCTGGGTCCACCGTTTGATGTTACCATGACAGACCAGAGGCTGGACTTGCCCGGGAGTTTAACGAAACGGGAGGCGCAGACTTCGCTTCAAATAGGCAAGAACATCTTTATTTAATTTAATGATGCCACATCTGGCTGGGGTTTTTATTGTAGCATAGGCTATCTGCTAGTTGAAACGTGGTCGGTTAGCTTATCTGAGTCTTATGGTGCTTTTATGGTGTTTTTATAGTTCATGCTTTATGGTGCTGTACTTTTTTCTTTTTTACTTTTTTGTAGGTGCGCTGTCACCTTAATGTTTAGCTGTGTTTTCATGTGTGTTTCTGGTGCGCCGACACCATAATGTTTATGTTTGCATCTGTGTGGAGGTGCGCATAATAATGTCACCATATCTGCAGTGCGCCATGCGCACGTTATCCAATTTGTCACTGCAAAGTTTTGTTTGAGGAAAAAAGATCTTGAAATACTTATTTAACTCTAAATAGCCAACCAATCTATCCTCTACCTAATGGATAGTGGAATATTCAGGCCGAGTGGGACCCTGAAATTAGCCGTATAGATCATTGGACAGACTGTTTCTGTGCCTATTACGAGATTGATATTGGAATACGTTTTATCACACAGTAGCTTAAAGTGAACAGCTACTGACAAAAACATGAGCTCTTGACAACAAACGCTCTCCTTCTCTGTTGGCATCGAGACGCAGTTGCTGCACAGACACCATCGATTTTGTCCCACTCTCGCCTCATCCCGTCTTTCTTGGTCTTCATTTGGCTCGTTTTGAGATATGTTTTCAGTGTTGTCTTCCTCATTGACCTTGTGCTCGGGTTCAAATTGAAATGGCTGAACAGATGACATGTTTATCCTCTGGATTATCTCGTTGAACAGTCAAAACAGTGTACGGGGGCCAGCAGGTGCAACCGACTGACGTCACTACCCAGAGTGCATTGCGGTGTAAACAACAATGGCGACCTAGGAGTTAAATTATATTTTCAAATTTTATAAAAACGAAGACATCAAAAAGGTTTTTTATATCACATTGTTATAATTGATACCAACATTTATCTTTTAAGACCTACATGTCTTAATAGCCAGGGTTCCCTTTAAGAATGTGTAGTTCGATCCATACATTAAAAAAGAAAATTTAAATTAAGACTATCAACGGGTATAAAAATATACTGTAATGGGATATATTGTAATGCAATCAAATTCATTGACACCAAATTTCATAGTGTAACTATTATTACTGGGCTATTGTTTGCTTCTTTGCACCCACCAGATATTATATGATAGTGTAACAGATGTATTATTGCACTGTGTGTGTGTGTGTGTGTGTGTGTGTGTGTGTGTGTGTGTGTGTGTGTGTGTGCATGCATGTGTACACAAGAGAGTGTGAAGTGTTTGGATGAGTGAATATATGTAATGTGTGTGTGCATGAGAGTATGTTTGTGGTTGTGCATGTATGGGTAAACACATTCATACATTGCTATACATTGCTGTACAGTTAATATATATAGTACTGATACTACAAAAACATGGATGCATCTGGTTTTACTGTTTTCCCCATGTGTGCTGTATGACGATGGTTGCACCGATGTAATGACATTTTTTTTGGATGACCAAAATAAACAAACAAACAAACCAAAAACACAAACACAATGGCCGCTATAGTGTTTGCAATTAAGTGTGCAATTAAGGGTACCCTCACAGGTGAGTAAATCGCAATGCCAGCTCGACACACCACCCCGTGTGCAGGTTAGAACAACATTTATGTTCATGGTGAGACATCAGACTTTGCCCTCCACCCACACTCCTGAATATTCCACCGTAGATGTTTTCAGGCTCAGACTACAATCATACACATCATATGTGGACCAGATCCAAGAATGTATGGGTGAGTTAAACCCAATTACATTACGGTCAAGCCCTCTGGTAAAAACTTAAAAGCTTTGCAATTTAGCGTCAGCCATGTGTCTACATTGTACAAAGTTTTGAGACAATCTGATCAAATCTCTAGTGCCACTTTTCCACTAGTCTCGGCTCAGCCCGGCGCGGCTCGATGCGGCTCCACCCGTGTGTTTTTGCACAGCCAGATGAGAAGTGGGGGGGGTGGGGTGAATCTGCTGTGACGTACTCGATTGCGCAACACCTTTGTTTGTGTCGGCGCAGATGAGAAATCAGCTGGAGCCGCGAGCGGCTGAGAAAAAAACAGCCCGTCTACATCCCTTTTTTAATTTTCTCGACAGCCACCAGGTTTATGAACATCTGCACCTCAGAGTTGGATCACCAAACAGACGTTTGTGCTGTATAATAAAATCGCCGAGAGCCGCCTCACGCTGACTCCCTCTTCCTGATTCAAACGTTTTTTTTTCAAACTACAGGCCCCCGACCAATCAGGGGCCTGTAGTTTGATGACGGCCCCGCCCCCCGATTAATCGGTGGCGAGGAGGGTGGTGACCTCAAAAATAGTCCCGGCTCAGCCCTGATAGAACCTCGCTAGAATGGTTACGGAAAAATGTATCGGCTTGGAGCGGCTCTACCCGTCTCAGCCCTAGTGCAAAAGGGCAAAACGGGTAGAACCGAGGTGAAGTGAGACTAGTGCAAAAGGGCCATAGGAGGAGTTTGTTAAAGTACGAGGCCTGGAAATGAGCAAACATATTCTGTTCAAAATGCTGTCTGAGTTAGAGCATGGGTCCAAGAGACTTTTTTGTAGGTCTTAGTCTGATACAATACACACATACATTTAATTGCTGTAGGTCAAAGCATGTTGTGGGGCTCGTCAAAATACATGAATAGGGTGGCGCTATCGAGCCCATTTTTGTACACCCATGCCCGTCACCCATTAAATACGCAATTTTACACCTGAAGTGTGTGGGTCAAAGACGTATAAGGCCTTTGAGTAGCCCATTTTTAAAATACTTAAAATAAAGATATTTTTGGCCATTTTCCAAACATTTGAAATGTAGTGTACACATACATGTATGTGAAAACTTCAAACAAAGGTATTTTAGTGTTTTTAAACCTTTAAACCGTCATTTGGGGCGACCATTTATCTCAAAATGAATAGGGTGGTCACCCCACATGATATCAAAATGTGACGTATACACTGCAGCAGTTAGAAAGAGGATTTATTTGTAAAGGAGAGAGAGACTACTGACCTGCAGGTTGTCTCTCTGGGACCCTCATAGAGTAACTGGCTGATGCAACATCCTCTTTGAGATGATTGTCAATATAAAAGTCCCTCAATTGTATTTTTTTCATGGTCACCCCAGATGATAATTCAGACAATGAACATATTCGGACAAGATTAGTTTGTGTATTATGATTGAAATGTGTGTACAAATGTTCCATAACTTTGTCAATAAATCTAAAACAAGTTTGAAAGTATGCCCAATAGGGCAAGCATTATTTTTAAATTGTTTTAATGTGATTTAAAACCAGTTGTCCAAACAGAAGTCAAGGCCGGACGGTCACCCCACATGATGTTTTCACACTTCAGATGGCAGAAAATGACCAATAACCAACATGTTTAAATAAAATAAGAGTGGGCACATGTAGAAGGAACGTATTAGACATACATGTTATATTTTTTATTCATTTTTATGTTTATTATTAGGTAGAAAGTTCCATCGGACAGAAAAAGTAAGCGTCACGTCTTTGACCCGTGTGCAAAATTTGTTTTCGAGCATGTTAAGGACTCCAAAAAGGCAATTAATTTAGGGAAAGAATAACAACAACAACAACAGTAATAATAATAATAAACATTACAGATACAATAGGTTCTCGCATCCTCAGTTCTCGGGCCCTAATAACAATAATAATACTAATGTTAATAACACTAATAAACACTACGGATACAGTAGGGTCTTCGCACCCTTGTGCCTTAATAATAATAATAATAATAATAATAATAATAATAATAATAAACACTATAGATACAATAGGGACCTTGCACCATTGTACTCAGGCCCTAATGAAATAACAAAACATTCACACTGCTGTTCCAACACGACAAGCAGAAGTGAGAGAGAAGGGAACACAGAATCTGTGATTATGAGGGGATATAAAAGCATCAGGACAAATAAAAGATGAGCAATATAGAGATTAACAGGCTGGCAGGTTGTGTACTTTGGAAAGCAGCGTGTCAAGACGGCTGTGTGGCATATCTATGATTTAGAGCAGCTGCACAAACAGTTAAAGCCTGGGAGAGCGAAGGATGTTTTCAAAAACATATCACAGGACAACGAAAAAAAAAAAAGTCTGTATAAAACTCACATTTAATTAATTGAAAACACAACAATTCTTAAATAAGACCACTGCTTTAATGCTTAAATTTGTTTGAGTTTTATTGATAAATGATCCATCATTTCCGTCAAAAATGGTGAAAAGAGGAAAACTAATTTAAGACGTGTCCATCATGAATTACTCCACATTATCCAGGCGTGTTACGAGAAACTCTGTAAAGTTAGAAGTTTAATTTCAGACTCAGATCTCTACATTTCAGTCGGACTACTGTAATCAAATTACCGTGTCATGTATATGCACCGACTGTTGTGATGTAAAAATGTAAAGTCAGCGTTTACCAACAAGACAGCGCTAAATTATGGCCTGAGAAAGGTGGATTTTTGAGACTAGTCCTGTTACATGTGCATTCATAATAGTTTCCTTTACAGACCAAAAAACCAGGAGAAAGGGGATTATTTAGTTGGCTATAGCCAAATAACTACCCACTTATTATTATTACTGACTGGACTAAATTAAGATGAACTCGATTTTCTAGTTAAAAAGTCATGCAGTACCCACTGAATCAAAGTATGTTTTTTCATTTTATTTGCGTCAGTTTTACTTTAATGGATGCACTATAGCTGGTGTGGCTGGGAGGTCATCATCTGCACCATGTTGTCCTCGAGTACAGAGGAATATAACGTTACCTAATACCCAAGAGACCACGATGCACAGGCTGGTTTTAATTCACATGACTTAATTTCCTGGGATAATAAGCGTTTACAGATTTCCCTGGAGGGGACAGCTGGCTGCAGTGATAAATGAATATTAGTTTAGCTACAAAAGCTTTTTTATTTTTATTTTTTTAAATGATATTTCCTCATTTATGTGCTGTCTCACACACACATTTGGATGAACATAATCTAAACGAGACTGATGATGTTCATTTAACCGACCAGACCCAGGACAGTCTTTTTATATCTGCATCAGAGCTCCTGTTGGACTGCTGATGCGTCGGTAAAGGAAACGGCTGTCACAGACTCACAGAGGCCGTGAAACATGGTGGAGAAATTTCAATGAAGCTCTAAGATCATTTTAAATACTGTGGTGCGCTAAATCTGGAAAATGAGTGGCAACTGAGCCGGTCAGCAGTGATGTCATGGGTTCTCAGAAGTGAGGCACAAGTCAAAGGTCAGTGCTCCCCGATTAACCCAGCGGTGATGATCACTTGCTTTGGACTGTTTTAGTAAAAGGAGTATGCCAGTTTAGTTCAGTCAAAAGGGTTAAGTAACATCTCTTCTTCTGTGGTCAGCACGAGTCAGGTAACTGGTTTTAAATCAACAGCAAACTAGTATTACAGAGGAGTCAGGAGAAAGGTCACTGGGTTCATGCTGAGGTTCAAAATTAGGCAAACATAACATCTATAATGAGTCTGCACCTGACTTCTACCCAATATATATATATATATATTATTCAAATAAACAATTGTGATGAATGGTTCACAAAGAAAGAAAGTGAAATAAGAGATCAGTCATTGCTCCATGCCTGGTATATCTCAGCTCTATTACGGTAATGGACTGTCGAACTGTCATTCAGCCAAACCAAATTAGTTAAGCTCCACTCTTAGCAAACATGACACCACCCAGGGGGAGTCGGTTAGAGAGGCTGTAGCACGCATAAACACAGGCCTACCGGTCTTCAAAACACAGAGATGAGTATACACGAAACGGAGATCTGCCTTACGTTATTCTCTGACACATTAACATGCAATATTGCCCTCATCTACAGTTCTGTTAGCTTCCACATAGCTTTGAAACTCTGCATCTGGTATGATGCAAAAACCTGTGGAGCAACATTCGGAAAATGTTGCTCAATTTTCTGCACTTCCTCAGTGCTTGTATCAAACACTTGGGGAGGGTGTTGGTCAGAAACCCCTACATGGTGTTCCCTTGTACAATGATATTCAAGGGTTTTTCACTGAGAGAAGGGCTTGAAATCTCAAAACAGCCACGCAGCAATGTGCATATTAGAGCCAGTTAAACCAGTCTGCATGGTAAGTGTTATACCAGTTAGAAGGCTGAGGCTATCACGTCCTTTTTTTCTCTTGCATTATCTTCTGCAAGACTGCAGCAAGACTACTCCCAGCCTGTGTTTCTCATGTATGAGAATTAAATAAGCTTTGAAGAACCTAACAGACCTTTTCTTCATAAGTACCGGTCTTAAAAGGGACATTTTCTCCTTGCATCCTTATAATGTGCCTCTAACCAGGACTTTGTTACCTGAAGAGTGAGATGGTAAAGCAGTTGTGTTTACGCTAAAACCCTGCATAGGTCTGGAATTGAAAAAGGGAATCAATAAAGAATCAGATCCGAAAGCAGGATTACTCGTGCCATTGGAACTGAGAAAGTCTTTTATTTCCACCCCTGGTGATAGTTAAATTGCTTTTACAACACCGTCCAAGCTTTGCTCAGTCGTGATGTTGTTTGCTATTCCGTCATAACTCATTTCACTCTCTTAGGAAGCATTTTGATGCCAGGTCTAAACGGGGTCAGAGATGCAAAGTCTGAACACCTTCCAGGATGTATTCAGATCCAATCACATCTGAAAATGATCTGGGAAGCTTGTATCCACATTCTCACCTCCTGGAACAAATTCAGGAGCCACTACTACACTAGCAACGCTGGCATATGCTGCATGCAGTTGTGTTGGGGGGTGAACATACTCCGCCTCAAAACTACAACACAACAGCCACTTAATCCAGGATTTTTTCAGAAACTCATACAAGATCCATGCGGACCAATTACAGTAAATGACATCACAGAAACATTGCAGCACACATGGTCAACAGTAAGCAGAAGCCCTGTTTGCTAAGTTTTAAATGTATGCGGTAATTTGTGTTATGAACTCAGCTTTTCCTATTACATTGTGCCATTACTATGCAGATTTTAGTAGCATGTCCTCTGTACACTCCTCTGCTGGTCAGAGGCGTGCCGAACAAGCATTCCCTTTCCACAAGCAAACTTTCTCTTTTGAAAATGTACTGTTTTTATTGTTTGCTTTTATTGCACCGTGGATGAGAGGGAAATGGAATTTCATTCCTGACAATGTTTGGTCTGAGAAATAAAGTAACCTTGAACCTTGAATGCACAGTTCAGTAAAAAAATGTCTCTGTATTGTCAACTTCCAACTTGCTAACTCAGTGCATTTGCACACAAGTGGATTACAAATGTGGAGATCTCTGCCATTTGATTTCTTCCTGAGGTTTGTGGCAGATCTTCCTCAAACACCCCTGTACTGTACATATCCTTTGCTGAATAAAATTTTGACTCTCTCTTTATTTGCAGCTTTTTTTCTGCTTGCTACACATAGTTATGAAAAGCTGCTGTCTTTGACAATTCAAACGAACTCATTTGGTC